>NW_022280036.1:10892106-10933866 GCF_004355925.1 Anarrhichthys ocellatus
AGAAAAACGCAGGGACACGGGCGGGGGGCGTGGGGGCGGGGGGGGGGGGGGGGGGGGGGGGGGGGGCAGAAAGCAAACTGTGCTGGCCCAAAGGCCCAGAGCACCACCTTCCACCCTCTCCCAGCGCCTGCAGGAATTTTTATGAGCATGGAAGAAGAGACAGTGAGAGGAAGAGAACCCTTTTACTCCATCTTCCATTTGCAGCATCCAGCCTAGAGTCGACACTTTGTTCCTCTTTTGTTCTACTGACGAATAAAGATGTGTAGCCGCAAATATAGCAACTCTGACCAACTCCATCCACGAACTAACACAAAGTTATTCCACCAGTCAAAAGGAAATTATGGGTAAAGCAAACTAATTATAAACCTGCTGCAAATATTGAGAAATATTGCACACAAACCCAAGAGTCAGGTCCAACATCTATTCCTCTGCAAGTCAAACGAAACAGTGGTCCGATGTAACGCTTGGTTAAACCCGAAATTATCTTCTCATTTCCTCCTAGTTTAGTGAGTACCCCAGCAGCTTCCACTCCTTTGTTGTTTAAAATCATTAAAATAAAAAGGTCAAAGAGATGATCAAAAACTAAGTTCAAAAACTAAGTTCATATTACAGTAGTCTGCATCGCTTTGTTTAACTCGGAGGAAGTTGTCAAGTGCCCCGACAGATGATTCCACCTATAGACCTGAATTGGCACCCAGTGAGCTGTGGACAGAGCGAGGTAATCATTAGTGTTTCTGACATTATCAAAAACAGCAGTGAAACCAAATCTGTTTCAATCATGTGAGCCGCTCACTGGGAATATTAGTTTGCTCCAGATTTATTAGCACTTTACTTTTAACTGTGATCAAAACATCTCTATACTCGCATAAACATACAAGACCTGTGAACAATAATAACCTGGTCTCCCAGGTGTAAATCCGTCCTCATTAGAGGGGCTACAATATAAACTAGCAGGACGTTGGGTCCATGGGGGTCCAGGAACGTGACTGAAGGGCACTGCTTCAGCAGCAGCTTTCATGTGGAAATACAGTGTCGGTGCTAGTTAGAGCCATGACGAGTAACCCAATGACAGGGTGGGATGTAGTCACTTTTGGTACTTCTTTAAAAAGGTCCATAACACAAGATTAGGAGCTATTCGGAGCTATTCGATTGCCTCTCAATAGCTCTCAACATGGTGAAAACCTGAGCCAGTAGCTCACAGCTAACAGCGCTCACAGTCCAAACTACGGCAAAAGTGCTGACAGAGCCAACAGTGTTAACATGAGGGGGGAACCGGAGCCTGGGTGCTCCACTTCCAGAAAACGCTGTAACCACCACATGAGATACCTTCTGCAGTGCAACAAAGAGGTACCCCATAGGACTGTTTACACTTTAGAGCGTCCTGACATGCTCTACATGTATAAATCAGCTGTTCTGCTGGGAGGATACAAAGAAGTTTGGAAGACAGACTGAAAGAAAAAGCTGGTTGAAGCTCAACACCAAGGTAGTAGCAGAGGAACAGTTTAGGAGTAAGTTCAACCATCTTATAGATGCTAATTCAATAAACTAACTATGTTAATCTAATAAAGATCTGTATTGTGTGTGTCTTATTTTGGGGATATGACCTAAACAAGGCTCATGGAAGTCAGAACACAAACACGGGCTCAGTCGTCTCACTTGAGCACGGTCAACATCTCACAGCTGTTTAGTATGTGGCCTTTTAAAATGTGACCTAAATGGATGCTATTACATCATCTCAAAGTTGACAATCAGTTTTGCTGACTACTGATGGTCTACTGATGGTCTATCACAATTTGTCCTGTTCCTGCAGGATGAAGTGAAACTGCACTCATTACATATAAATATTTGAGTGAATTAAAAACACGCTTAAGACTTTACATTTTCTGATGAATTTTCTTTGGAGCAGCAGTATTTTGTTGATACCACAAGTTCTTCCGCCTCCAACTCTTAAAACAATTTTTAAGAAAACCTTAAACTGTACTAAAAAACAGTATTATATGGGTTTTCCTTTCATCAAGTATGCGTAGTGTATTCCTAGTAATCACAGAAGTCAGACCACATGGGAACATAGACAGACATCATGAAAGCAAAGGTTGCTGAGCCCTCTGTTGGCAAAACTAGTGAAATACATCAGCTCAACAACATAAATCAATGTTTAAGCTTTTCTATCCGCTTTAGGCTCTCAGCAAGCATAACAATGCTTTCTCACAGAGACTAGAACTTAAATGAACCCATCCAACAGGGAAGGTGGGGAGCACAACAGCCACCGAATGGTTACAACAGTACAGGACACACATCCTTGCTGAGATGGACTCTACTAAAGTGCCAAATACATCAAATACAATGCCCATTCAGAAATACGTTTCTGTTCCTGCAGTTTTTTCTAGAAGACACCGTTTAGAGAATGTTTTGATCACCATTGTTCTCATAATCTTCAACCATTGTTTGCTGTAGGTGAAAAGGAATCGTGCGATTATTCTTTTTTTCAATAATCATCAATGTGACCGACAGGACATCAAATGCTTTTAGTGTGGTTTTAGAGTGTGGCCTGTGAACAACTCAAGCAAATCCTATAGTATACCATTAGTTTCACTAAGTAAATAGTAAAATCACTTCTGCGGAGAAACCAATTCAACCCATCTGCAGACCATCGGAGCAGCCTGAGGAGCACCGGATGACAGTATCAGACCAATGCTACCAAGTTAGCCGAGTGAGCTTGTTTGGCGTAATCTAACCCCGAGCTCGTCTCTGAGCCCTGGGCCCACGACGTCTGTTTGGCCAGTATAATTAGTAAATGGACTAGAGTTGATACAAGGGAATGAGGAGCAGCTGAACTGCTATACTTCTCTCGCTTTTGTATATTGTGGCTCAATGCAGATATCAAATGGAACGAGAACGTGAGCTGTCTTCACTGCATTTCACTGGAGCTAAAATCAACACAGTTGAGTCGTCTGAAAGCTTTTTAAAATCTAGACTGAGCAAAGGACAAAATTCAAACTTACCAAAAGTAAGGGTGGCATCCAAATTTCTGTCTTTTGCACATCACATACAATTTTATTTTGGTTTCCACTGACTTGCTTGGTTGGTAAATGTGTAGGCATATCTCACACATGACAAGCAAGTGGTCTAACCCCAGTGGCAGCACCTCCAACCACAACGTCAGTCTGAGTTCTCAAAAGAAAACTGAATGTGAGGCACTTTAAGTATGTTTTCTTAAGAGACTAAATTACCTGTCTCTGCATCTCTTCGACTTGTCTGTGAGGAATACTCTTTAGGATGGTGTACATCTCTGATAGCTTCTCCTCTGGAATAACCACAGATGCCCTGCGCAGAAACAGAAACATTACGATTGTGAACCGAAAACGGCCGACTGTCAAATTTGTTTTTCCGAGTGTTCAGTGACTTGCCTTTTCCAGTCGAGTACTTCAGAGAACGGCAGAATGTACGAGTCGGCAAGGATGACGGGGACACAGCCAGCTTGCAGCACATCACTGAGGGCGGCCTGTCCCAAACGCGCCCCCCGCAAAACCACACAGAATGAAGACTCCTGTGGAGACACATTGGGACCAACTCCTTAATAGTACATGTGATTTTGCATTGTACATACAAACTAAAACCAGGCTCTGTTGACTCATTTTCACAGCTGGAGATGTGTTCTAGAACAAAATAACATTTTAAAACCTTGAACTGCATTCGTTTGAGTTCCTGGGTTGTAATTTCTACCTCCCAAAACGTTTCTAATCCCAAGGAAACGCGTATCGAAGGCCCATGAATTAGGTTACGTGGAACTGTAGTACTCATCGTTACTGAGTGGTAAACAGACTGCTCAAACATCTATGCAGCATCGATTCTGTCTATAACAAGCACTGGTTGTTGGTGGCTGACTTTCTTTGTAGTGCATCTTGACACTGTATGACATGGTTTTAATGCAGTCGTGCTTCCCACCTGCAGGATCTGTGGGTAGTCATACACCTGTCCCTTGCAGCAGCGTTTCCGTGCAGAGGCGGCCCCCTGAGAGAGGTTGCTACACTTGTCCAGGAGGAGCAGTGCTTCTCCGTTTTCTTCCTTCAAGCGCTCCACCTCAGCACGGTACTCTCGGTGGATAGCCGTTTGAGAAGACAGAATGAAGTAGCGCCGCGGCCTGGGGGAATGGAGACAGGAGATATGCAGCTGGTTATACTACTTTACTTTGTTGACTTTAAATGACTCCTCGATCAAGAGTGTTGAAAACCACAATTACTTTATTCTATTTAGACATCTATTATAAATATCACAGATCACAATGTTCCCCTGGAGCATTGTCTGTAGAGAAGTTGTTGATGGATAACTTGAGTGAAGTGACTAACAAACGAGATAATACAAGTTAATTTGCGAGATGTGCTCACCCTGGTTGTCTCTCAGGCAGCTCTACTTCCACAGACAGGGGGCTGTACACTGGAATGCTGACATCATAACCTTGTCTGTAGGTCCATGTAGAGAAACCACCTCCAGCCAGCAGCGCTCTGAAACAAACGGCCCAGGATTGTAACAAACACTCTGGGGATTTCAACCGACATGAGCTGCATGAACATCATTTAAAACTCAAACTCATGCATTCATTAATTTGCTTCCTGTGACAACTTTTTGCTACCAGCAATGCTAATGTGAGACATGAAGTGGCATCAGACAAGGCTCAGTGCCCCGGTTAATATATGCAATGTAGTCCACTTGGTGTGTACTTTGGATTCTGGTCTATTCTCAGGCACGGTGAACATAAAGTGGAAACACACCGTCAGTCACACACCTGGTTCTGATGAGGCTCCATACCAAATTGACTCCAGCTGAATGAGCTGAGGAAATTCCTTACAGCTAAAGATAAGTGTTCATTGGCTCAAGGATGTTTTAAAAACCCAACCATCACTATAGCCTACAGGAAATCTTGAGACACATGAGCTCTTCGCTGGCAAATACAACCAGATTTGAAGCATCTCCTCAAGGTCTCTTGAGAATATGTTGTATCGTCACTGCTTGCAAAATATATCTTTCATTTTCATCAAATCATCATTCTTAACACTTCATAAATGACTGCATTTAAAATGCTAGCTAAACTATATATAAAAACTATAAACTATAAATATATATATATATATATATATATATATATATATATATATATATATATAAATCCATTGTAGTTTGAAAATGAATGTATTACAACCAGGAAACAATGATTTATCCTTTGATTTCTACCTACAAGAGGGAAGTTGCTGACAAGAATCCTGAAAACATGCTTTCCTCCACTCTGGTGTTGTGAATAAAATGTGTACTTTTAGATCATTTTTAAGCTTTCAATGTTTGAATTGACTGTAGTACTAGAACAGTTGATGGCACTTTTTTGGTTAATAAAATGTATGCACCAAACCTATCCTTTAAATAGAAGATCAATAATCCCAAAATATGACTTTTGTTGAACATATTTCCATTAATTTCCATCCAGATTATAGTGAACACTACAATATTGAGATGGCTTTCAAGGTGTACAGTAGCTACCTGTCTCTGGGAACATCCAAAGCAGTATTGTAGTCTGGAGGGCCGCCGGGTAACATGTTGAAAAGAAGGTGATTCATCCCTTTGTCCCATCTACCAAAACATACACAAGATTAGTGCTGGAGGAATACATTAACTAACAGATTATTTAAATAGAAAGTTAAATTAGTGTTTTAAGCAATCATCAAACAGTCACATTTTATTGCACTTTTTATTAAAAATATTCTATATTTTTGACCGTAGATACATCTTTAAGGGATTAAAATGCTACATTTGAGATTCAACACCAGTGACAACACAGATATTAAAGTAATTTGAGAGTAAGAAGTTCATAAAAAGGGCTAGCAAAGGGCGAAAGAGAGAAACTCTACTGCACAGTTAAATTTGAGCAAGACAACAACTATTTTCTAGCGTAAACATTTACCTGGGTAGCATTGCCAGAGCCTGGGCAGTCTCTCTGATACGCAGGGAGTTCTGGTTCAGCACATCAGTGGATGGGACAAAAAGACAAGCCCTAGTGACATCGTCAGTGTAAAAGTCACTGTCAGAGATGGCACTGAGCAGGTCATTGTACTCTCGAGACAGTCCAGTGCTGCTGATGGGAACCCCCAATTCATCCACAAACTTCTGCAGAGGGTAGATGTACACCTACAAAAAGCACCCATGTCAACAATGGGGCATAATGAAATGATATGCTGACTTTGTGTAAGCTCAGTGATGTGAGGGTTGTTGTTTTTAAGAGACGGGTTACCTTGATTCTGTTTTTAGGATTGTAGCCACATCTGTACACGTCAAAGCAGGTGTGCATGCGACAGCTGAGGTCCCCCCTCTCAGGAATCGGACTGGAGACGGGGAGGCGGACCAGAGGTGCCTCGTGAACACTGCGTTTATCAAGGGTCCAGTCAGCTGCGGACTCGATGGAGTGGGGCCAGAACTGAAACATCCCGGTGGCGATGAGTCCGAGCAGCACCACGGAGAAGAGCGTGATGTAATAAATGCGGTGCTTGGTTTTCATCCGCGGGATAAGAGCAGGGCCCCGCGAGCTGTATTTCCCCGAGGCATACATGGCTGACGGACAGATCTCCTGATCAATGACAGCTTCTGTGCACCATGAAGTACAGTCTAACGTTACCCTAGAACAAAAAGTAAAAAAGACTCGTACTGCAGAGAATGTGGTACAACGATACGGTCACGGTCCCCCCAAATCTCAGTATATATATGTTAGCTAACATTACCCAGTCACAATAAACAGTTGTTGAAATGATTCTGATTTCAAGGCCTTTTAACAAATTGATGAGATAACACTAACTTAATTGGGAATTGTCAAACAACAGCGAAGACAACAGTAGAGTGACTTAACGTAACTAGGAAGTTGACTTGGCTAACCGCAGCTAACCTAGTAGCTAGCTGACACTAGCTAAATAAACCAACTGTGTAAACATTCGTGCTAACTTGACTCAGTAACGTCAGCTGAAATAATTAAACATTTTAAAACGACCACAGAAGAGGAAACTTCAAACGTTAAACATGTACCTTATGTTTAACTCACCGAGGCGCCTAATGGAACGGGGTGTTACAGTTCAGGCTTAATTCATGGCAACTGTTCGAAAACAGGCTACACTTGTAAATACAGTGCTAATGCTAACCTAGCATCACGCTAACGCTAGTGCTACAGGAAATCTTTCAGTGGTAGTCACTCTTCTTCGCTCTGACATGCAATTCAGTGACTCAGGATTTAGATACTATGCTTCCCTCTGGTGGGAGTGAAGGTATACTGACACATGTTTTACCAATATAGTATTGCACAGTACAATATTGTTTTTAATCCTTTTACTTGTCATACATTTATACTTCATAGAAGGAGAAGTATTTGCATTCGTAGTAGCTTGTTAAGTCTAAAATCAAAGAGAGAGATGTACCAATTGTTCAATGGCCTTTGGATCTAATCTGGTCCAAGGTGTGTCACTGGTGTTATCAAATAGACACCTGCAATCCACAGTGTTGTTTCACCCACGCAACCTTCATGAAGCTCAACACTAGATTTCCTTCTTATCAAAAACAATTCATAATACTTAAATATAGCTCAGAACAACTCAACAGCTGTACTCAGCAGTCCTAAAACACATTCGTAACATCTAAAGCACAATCTTTTTTTCAGGAGGGGTTTATTTGGCAAAATCTACTTCAAAGTACAGTCCTTCATGTATCCATGGTACTTGATATCAACATTCAGTAGTTTAAACAAGTTAATTGCCTCAATCTTCCTACAACATACATTATCTTTTAGGAGAATTATACTCCTATTATACTCTTATTAATATACTAAGGCTAAACTGTATCTTAACAATGTGGGGTAAACAGTTTAACCCAGAAAACCTGAGACATCAACGACAATTTGTGGCTCATTTAAATAGCAGCCATCCGAATGCAAACAACAGTAAATTAGTAATACATGATAAAATATATATGACAGAAATTCTAGTTATTTTCATGGTTTGTAGTTTATTCCATTACAGGCAGGGCAGTGAGGGATTAAATACATTCTTATCGTGGGGCAGGAAAGGAGGGGAAGCAAACCAGGTAAACATGGACAAGACATAGTTGAATTATTCTTCTTTCAATATAGACCAATTTGTAAATCTGCCAATAGTTTGAATAAATAACTTTCAGATTAAGTCAATACTGATATCTTTTAATATATTCATTGTTTTCATATTGTCATATAGTGGTTTTCTGCGTGACTATTGGAATTCATCTTTTTTTCTTTACATCTGCATACATAATTACACATAGAACATGGTGCTGTACACATCATGGCAGAAAGTATTATAGTGCTTTCTTTCAGCAGTGTTTTAGTGTATGACCGGCTGCAAGCAGAGTTACCGAAAGTAGGAAATTGCGAGCCCAACCTTGGTGTATCTTGTGAGAGTCTACTGGGACTGGCAGCATGACTTGAGTAGTGTCAGACTGTAAACTGGCTGGAACTGTCTGCTGTGAGTAATCACAGCAAGTCTTAATCCAAATAGAGAGACTGTGCAGATCACTATGGTGACTCCAGGCTTGACGGTGGCACTGCACCAGAGGTCACCTGTGAGCAGGCTGTCACTCTGCAGTATGTCTCACCGACCATGAAACATTTGTAAAAAGAGCATATTGTCACCATGCCATGGCAGGATGTCAAATACTGTTCAACTCGGACAGAAAAAAAAAAAAAGCTGAAATATAGAACTCCTTACATTTGAGGAAAGTCTAAAAAGTTCCCCACACTGTCCCTAAAAAACTGAGATAAAAACCACTAACATCAAACCAATCTGTTGCAAGAGCAATAAGGATAATAATACCATCAAATATAGCAATAAAAGTGATAACAACATTAACGGTAATAAATAATGCAAATTGTGAGCCACCTGTTACACACAGAGTGATATGGAAGATTGTATGCCACATACAGTATTTAGAATTGGCATACGTGACGTTTGAGCCCATTCATTCATTCAGTCCATCGAGGATGTTTGAGATGAACCACATTAAAGGGAAGCAAACGCCTTGACGTCCAAGATGACACCTTGAGAACAAGAGAGATGAAATCCTGGGACATTTTTAGAATACACAGTTTGGTCCTGTCTGGTGACCCAGGCGTTTCAAAAGCCATATATTATAATTTCTGAACATGTTTCGATCTTATTTACTGTGACTCAATGACAAGACATTTCTATACCAGCCATGCTACGATGAAATGCATAAAGTATGCTTACTCTGACCTGGGCACATTGTTAAGAGCTCTCCAAAGAGAACGGTACAGTAGGTATGAGACTAGGACGACTATTAGCAAGTTATTATTATCATTGGTTCAAACCCAAGGTACAGAGGTTGTGTTTTCCAAATGAAAGCCATGGCAGTGTTTTAAGGTCAGGGTAGCATTTCTTCCGTGGTGTTGCTGTGTAACAGTCTACACGGGAACCAACAGAATGGGAAGGAGATAATGAACTTAGCTTGTGTTTAAATAAAGCAATATCCATATACATATACAAAACTACATCTCATAAATACATTTGGCATACAATGTATTACATTTTTTGGCAAATATTTTGGGGGTAAATTGAGCAATATGTGTGCAAGAGTGTCCAAATGTCAATCTAAGTGGTTTCTTGACATTTTCTCTTTAAAAATAAAGACAAAAACAAAAACCTTCATGCACTATAAAGAGTAACCAAAAGACTCAAAAACATCCATAGGTGTCTGTAATAACTTTGTCACAATCACTACATTTTTAAGACACATGAATTCTCACCAATGCAACATACTTACTCTCTTTCTCAAAGTCAATTATTTGTGGACCTGAGGAACATTTCATAATGTCTTCTCACTTCTATTGATTGATGAATATGTCCATCTTCACATTCCTGATTTGAAAAAATAAAATGAAAGAAAAGCTGGACAAGATTTCCGGAGCTGCTGAGGGTGCAGGAAGTTCTACAAGGACACCAACCCAGATGATGTGCCTATGCTAACCTCTTCTACAGTGTTAGTTTTTGAATCCCTGCTCAGTAAAGTATTCTCCCTTTGATTTTGTTAAGTTGGGGAACTGATGTAATGCTGACGCGTCCCTACGTGGGTGAGACGACATTGTTTTGGAATGCCATTGTGAAGCTACAGTTATTTATATTCACCCGAAAGCAGTACGGCCCCCTGGCATGCAGAGAGAGGTATCTTTTTTTCTTAGTCATTGCAATAGTGTGAAAATGCTATAAACAGCGTTCACCGGGGACACCTGAAGAATGGAAATAGTTTGTATGTTGGTCCGTCAAGTTCTGTCATTGGATTTCTGATGAGTGACTGCATTCCGTCGCATGCACGTACTGTGATATGTTTTACATTTTAAATGACTGCACCTGTCAATCTAGAGCAAAGGACACTGGAGTCTCGGGAGCACACTACACCATAGATGATAGTGTGTTCTCTTCAGGACAGTGGCAAGGGCTAGAGGTTCGTATGGAGTGCATGGCTGGCAGGGCGCCCTCGCCGGGGGAAAGGTCGTTGAGCTCCTCAGACGACGAGAGAGGGAAAGAGGGGGACAAAGAGATGCCTGAAGAGGGGTCAGCAGATCCAGCAAAAGTGCGTGGGGGCTTGGGGACGAGGTTAGGCTCCAGTGTTGCTCTGGCCAGAAGTTGTTTGTCATCCAACGGCTGTCCATCTACCAGACACTCTCCCTGTCCAAAAGAGCCCCGGCCTGACTCGGACTCCCCGTCAGACAGCTCCAGAGGTGGTGAACTGCTGCCGTCCAGTCTGAATAAAGAGTCTAAGTACTGGGCGAACTCCAGCACTGCCTGGCTGGGGTTTCCATTGGATAGTTGGGGTGGAGGAGTAGAAGCTGCCTGTCTGGTCTCTGCACTTAACTGTTTCTCTGCTGTCTCCAGCTCCCAGTCTTCATTATCTCTATCTCTAGAACCAATCTGTGGGCTGAGGGGAGCGATAGGAGTGCTCCCTGGGCTGTAGACACCAGGCATCTGTTGGTGATCCCCATCAGGAAGAATTTCTCGGTTGACGCTCTGATTTAGCAGAGCTGGGGAATGGTTTCCACTGTAGTGAGATGTGGCAGGAGACAGCTGCATGGATCTGGATTCCAGTGGGGTAAAGAAGGGCCCAACCTCACCCAGGTGCTCTGGCGTTTCCGGGCAGAGGCAGTCAGCAGCCAGTAGTTCAGTGCGAGAGCTGAGAGACGGGTTCTCCTCAGGGATCGGGGCATCCAAAGGGAACGGGAGGCTGCTCAGCAGTGGCGAACCCCTTAGCGCAGCCGAGGAGCGCCGAGAATCCAGACTATAGAGGGATTCGGCGTCTGAGAGACTCTCCATGACAGCCAAAGGTGCTTTGCGGTCCCTCAGCTCCACTGCCAGGCGCTCCCGTGTTCCACGCAGCACTACAGGCACTGGAGGAGGAGGGCACTCAGAGAAACCATCCAGAGATATTTCAGACTGGGCACACGAACTAGAGGAGAGGAGAAGAAGGGGTTGGAGAGTGGAGGAAGGGAGAAGGGGTCCAAAATACAAGACAGACATGAAAAACGGGTCAAAACAACTTACGGAGGGTTAAAGAAGAGAAAAGCGGGAATGTGTTAGTATGTAAATCATATCTAGATTCTACAGACTAGGTGGACACCAGCAACACATTACATAGATGGAAGGAAGAGGAGAGAAAAGGAGAGACTGGGAGGCCAGGAGTGTATCCTCGTGCTCTTGTATTTAGTGTCTAATACAGGAGAGAAAACATCCCAATTCAACCATTATTAGGAGGAGTTCACACTGACTTTGGACAGGGGCTAAACCAGAGGGGGCGAGGTGGGAACTGAATACTACCATACGTTGCAACTGCTCTGTGGTCAGACAGCGTGCATGCGTGCATGAGAAAAGGGAGCACATTATGCAGAATTAGTATTAGCATGCATTGCTTACCGTAACAATGTTTTTTGTCTTGTTTTATTAAAACCAAAAGGAACAGACAGAAAGATGATTTTGAGAAAAACAATAAAGTAGCAGTTAGTAGCAGTAGTATTGTTTAGTGTCTGCTAGAAAGTTGAATTAAAATCAGACATATCCTCATGATTATCCCTACAGTTTAGGAAGAGGTTTTGAAGAGGCTGCATTATATATCAAGTTAGAGGGGAAACTCAATATAGAGAGGATCAAACAAACTGTTTTATATATATGTATTTTTTAATGCTCCAACACACCCACAGTGGTGCCTGGTGTACTAACCGAACACTGCTGTTCCTGCGGTGATGGGTTGTAGGCACCGGCTGCTGAGTTGTTGATGTATCCACGAACATGCTCTCTGGGTTCAAGTCCACTTCTGTGGGGCTCACCATGATCTTGGCTGCTGACAGCAAAGCGGTTTTGCCTTTGTTGTAGTTCTCCAGCACCTGTCACAAGCACAAAGGTGTACAGACACGTGACTTGACCGATAAAAGCACGGTGAGAGCAAGAGAGGAGGGAGGATGTGCATTGAGAATCCACATGAACAGAATAATAACTACATCAAGTAGAAATGACTTAACTGCTGGAGTAAAACAAGACATTCAAACGATTTAGCTTGCTTGCTTAGTTTTGAAGACCAAAAAATGTTTTTTCTATGCTATTCTCCAAAAAAAAACTGGATGCAGAGGAATCTCAAATGTCTGACAGAATTAAGATATATATATTTTTTTAAATCTTTAAAAAAAAACACATTGCTTCTTGGTCAACAGGTGGGATAATAATAAAAAACAGGTTTAGATAAATTCTTAGATTGATGTATAAACTTCTGGCCATTAATAGTTTGGAGATCATCAACACACACACACACACACACACACACACACACACACACACACACACACTTCTACTAAATCTATATTCAACCCCAGATATGATTACATATATTATTATAGTGTTAAAAAAGAGGCACAGTGTTGTCCAGATAAATGTAAGAGTAGTCTAATAGTGAGCCATCACCTACTCCATCTGACAATAAACACCCACAATGGAGTCATGATGCCTGAGCAAGAACTATGCAAGACCTACAATATGATAAATAGATGGTAAAACATTAGATAACTGTGTAAGCAACTCTGACAACATACAAGAAACACTCTGTCCCACAAAATGTTAACGGTGTTGCGTTAATAATAGTTAAAAATGTGAGGAGAACAAACACTAACAGCAAATCACATCAACACACGATTACATGTATTTGGTTTACTTTAATGAGTTTAAACACTTGGTGGAAGCACATCATGATATGAAAACAAGTAGAGCAGTGAGACAACATGAAAACACAAAAAAAACAACAACATACAATTCATGCGACAATGGAAGATAAAATGGCAACAGATAAGTTGAAATGAATGTAAACAAAGACTGAAAATTAGAGGGACAGAAGCCCTTTAAGTTAAAAATGCCATTAAAACAAACATGCTTATGATGTTTGGGTTATGCAGATGTATCACACAAAACATGAAGACGTTACATGGGTGAGTGTGTCCGATGATACATGAGGACAAGATTTCTGTGAGTGATAAAACTGCAGCAAATATTTGGCACCAACAATATCAAAATATCACCTGCACTTGTAGCCACAATGACTAAACAAAGCATGAGACTGCAGATTGAGTACCCAGAGACAGAAATCTATACTTAAAAGTTCATCCTTGGAGTTTTCCATTATTCAATAATGTACTGCAACCCCTACAGCCATAGACTCACATGACATGTATAATTTATGAAAGCACATTTTGACTTGGCAATATAAAATGCATGGTGGAGAACATTAAAATATAATTCCAGTAATCAGCCCTCCACTGTAACAAGTTAGTAATAAGAGAAAATTATGAATTTGCTAAGATTCGTTGAGCATCAATTTAGCAGCAGAGCAGTGGAGACGAGCCGAATTCTCCATATTGAATCATTTGTCCCCCCTTGTTACTCCATCTGCTGCTGATGAGTAATTGACAATTTCTTGAAGGGATTATTGAGGAAAGGCTAAATGTGTGCTTTCAAAAGGCAAAAAGGGAGAAGAGAAGAGCTGCAGCTACTGGAAAACCCTGCCAAGAAGGAAGAAAGAGCAGTTAATGTGGAAGAAATTAGGTTACCATGGAAACTTTGTGCATACAAAGAAAACTTGTTAGCTTGAGAAACGGGGTTAGCAGGTTCATACCACAGCACTTCAGCAAATGTACGGTGGCTGTGAGAGGAATGGAAGAGAATGAAGGGTTGATTTAAGGAAAGCTGGAGGGTGAATGTCATTAACAAGAGAAAGAGTGCAGGTGGGTTTGGACGTATCATGCAGGGTTGTAAGACTCCACATTTTAAAAAGGGATTATTCTGGTACAGTTATATGCACCATAGGCTGGTGATGTATTCCAGGGGCTACTTAGTGATGACATTTACCTCATCACGGTGTTGTCATGTATACAGATTCCTTGCCTCAACTTGCTTTGTGATGGCATCTGGACTACTTGCCTGGACTTGTGGCACCCAGTCACCAGTTTTTATGTGCAAGTGGAAAGAGCAAATGGAAGTCTTTGCGCAGCAAGAGAGAACATGTTCACAGTTTCACTTAACTGTTGTATCAGTTGAGCTGCGTTGCATCAGTCTTTTGTGACTTCTTTTAGTGGAGGAACTGTCAGGCTCTCTCCACCTCATCTATGGTCACTTTTTAAATATTAGTACCTTTTAAGAAGGCCTTTCTTCAAGAAAACCAACACCAAACCCTGAGTTTTAACATCAGGCAAAATGTTTCTCCCGTTACACCTCATGGGCACGACGTCACGTCATGAGTCTGGCCACAGTATTAAAAGCAACACTGACCGTTTTAAAATGTTCCACGATAAATTATTCCTTTCACAGATTCGACTAGATTGTTAAACGTGTTTTTGCTGAGAAGCTAATGAGGGCCAAGTCAAATACTGGGAAGTCATTAAGTCTATACAAGAGTATCATAGGGACTGTTCTGCACTTGTAAACTACAGACTTCATGTTTTTGGAAAGAGCTATGCGATATTACTATCTTCAGGGGATCATTTTCTATCTGAGCACAGTTAGACTCATCAGATGGGATTTCAGAAACGGGAGCAGCAATCACATCTACGCCAAGGTGAGAATCGGCTGGATCGGATTGGGTTTGTGGTGGAATACATGAATCATCTCCAACTGAGAGGGCTCCTGAGTGAGAGTTGGAAGGACTATTAGACATTGAACGGACAGACACCGAGCACGGCTGTGAGGCAGAAGTACAGTCTGACAGAGGAGGAGAAGGAGGAACAGACTCAGCATCTGAAAAAGAGGAAGAAGCAACGACAGACAGAGGGACGGAGACAGCCTCGGTCCCTGTGAGGGAACCAGTGAAAGACGCATCAGTGTTGGCGGGAAGGGAGGAATCAGAGGGAAGAGGACTAGAGTTAAATTCTGTTTGCGAGGTTATGACCACAGTGGTATTGTTGGTGGGTTGATTGGCTTCCAGTTCTTCCGGTCCTGAGTTTTCCTGCTCAGACACGAGACATAATGGTTCCAGTACCTGCAGAAACACCAGAGGTATCATACTACAGACTAGGTACAGCAGACGTACACACACACACACACACGCACACACACACACACAGAGCACTGATAACCATCCATCCAGAGACATAATGACACAAGGCTGAGCCACAAAAACAAATGCAAAAAACCAAGTAAAAAACACAAAAAAGTGCACTCCCCACAGTGGATCCGTCCCATGCAAACATACACGTCAATACCCTGTTATCACAACAGATGTTCAATGCCCGTGAAGATTACTAATAAAGACCACCATCAAACCAGGAGTGAGCAGCCCCCATGCTTTGAAACTGGAAGAAAAAACAAGGTGAGGTGAGTTATACGTTAATGAAGGGTCGCATGCATACATTGACCATAAAGTAAGAGTCAATCTTACAAAACCCTCAAAGAGATTTTTTAACTGAACACTTAAGGAGCATACCATTGAAAAGAGCATCACTGGAAACATAATGTTTTTATTCTGTCTTTGCAGTAGTGTGGTTTTTGAAATAAATCACTTCAACTTATTTGACAATTGTCTCTTTGATCGCTGCGATGTTCAATCATAAGATGGGTAGATGTAAAGGCCTAAGAGATAATAAATGTATCACCCATCTGTAAATAAGTTTTCTTTAGTAATCTCAAAGTTCCTGCCAGGCATAGATGCCAGAAAGATTTCACTTCTATTACTGATAATAACTGAAACCCTCTGTAGAAGAACAGATGCATAACTGTAGAACATTTATAGGGCTGTGTGGCTGGATAACCACTAGATGTTGTAGTTTCTATTTACGGAGAAAGCAGGGTGAAGTTTTGACCAAACATACAAAGTGGAACCATATTAAATGTCCATCTATGACTCCAAACATTTCTGTTTTGTCATACTACTCTAGACGAACCTCTTAGCCTCAGGTGCTGAGTTTCAGATCTCTAGCTTTAGTTAAAAAAAATCTAATTTTTGGCATCCCCTTTATGAACAATTTTTAAAAATATTCGTGAATGTATTTTAATCTTTAAAGTTAGAGACGATTCACACACACACTCATCATCCACCAATTCAGTTATCCAGTGCTGGAAATCATGAGTGACACTTAAAATGAATTTCACCACCATTTAAACACCCCCTGCCAAATCCATCTGCATGCACTCAGATAAAACAGACCTTGTTGAGACCCTCCATCACCATGTGGGGCATGTGCTCATTAAGCATGGCAGGTGATATGATGACCTCATCGAAGGCCTTGTTGTCTCCCCACAGGGCTGAGTAGGTTGGCTCCTCCTGGCCACAACTACAGTGAAAGAAAGAGAGTCTGTCAATCCCGGTGAAGTACAAAGTGAACACACATGTTGATTTAGCAACAGCCTGCCTCATTATCCTAGTGGGAGAAGCATAATCCAGGCTGTGACACCACTGAGTGGAATATTTTGTGACAGACTTTGGAAATTAGCTCATTTTAGAAACCAGAAAAGACACACAAGTCTGAGCAAAAAGCTCACTAGCTGCATATGGCAAACTATAAAATAGGATGAAGAGATAAGACGACAAAGACAAACTAACTTTATTTATTTTAACCATTATTAGACATCATGGATATGTTTGGTCATTGTTTGGATAAACTGGCCAAACCACTTCTGCCCCATGGTTTTGCACCAGCTTGCAGAAGGTGGTTAAATATTTCAAGGCTACTTGTTTCTGTCTGATGGCCAGACACACACACACACACACACACACACACGCACACACGCACACACACACACACACGCACACACCATCACTGCAGTAGCAGTAAACTGCTACAGGCCAGAGATCAGATTGTTGCACCTCCATGGACTTCCTTTGAGTTAATTGGCTTCCAGTGGTGGTTTGAAATGCGACCATCGGTGACCTTTGATTGTGTTATAGAAGCCACAAACACTTCGACCGCACTAGACAGTGTTATCTATCTAAAGATAAACAACAGTTATTACCATCTCACATCACAGAGAACTCTTCTATCTGTTTTAAGATATAGAATGACATCCATCTGTTATTAATGTGTGTTCTGGCCTTAGATAACAGCACAGCTGATGGAGGATGTTTGATACCGGTGTCTAACAGAATCAGAATCATCATTTAATTAACTTTAAACATTATTGATAAAATATTTACATTTCCCCTTTAAATATTTTCCACACAGTACATTAAACAAACTAGGTATGAAGAAACGTGTATAAGAGATGGGAAGATTATGAAATAAAATATAATATTAAGACAGCACAGCAGCAAGTGCATACAGAGGGGTAGGGGAGCGGCATGTGACAATCTGTAAACACACGCTGTCCCCAGTATGCAATGTACACCTTCTCCCACTGAGCTGCCAGTTCTTTTGTGTCACAAGTGTGAAACAATGTACACTAAAATTGGCTTTGAGATACCTGTGTCCACGCATCAGTTACACAACCACTTCACCATTTGTGCAGTGGAGTTGTGTGGTAAAAGTGTATGTTCTATACAAAGACAAGCTTTAAGGGGCAATACCACTCAACTGATGACTGATCTCGCTGCTGGAATCTTACGGCGGTGAAACAGTGACAGTAAAAAAAAACAACATTTGGGGGATTTAGTTGCTGTAATCTACAGACAATTTTCTCACTATGACTCTGGAGGATGGTTGTGCACCACATGGATGATCCTGCCAGGAGGGTAGAGGGGGGTGGAGGCTGAAAGGGCAATGCTGAGGTCACTGGGGTGGAGCCACAGGCGACTGCTGGGGGGCGCTGCTGGCTGAGACTGAGGATCATCATCCTCTACTGGAAGCTCTGATTTGGGGATGCATTTGGTGCCTCCCGCAATGATCCTCCACTGTTGCAAAGAAAAATGCGTTTTAGTTACGCAACATGACTTCCGAATCTAAATATATCTTCTGCACATTGTATGTGTTTCTGCAGCAGCCAGGGGTCAACTCAATGAAGCTTGAATTACAGCAGAGATACCGTGCCTGCAGTGTTGTGAGAGGTTGTGCGGAAACCTGCAGTTTATTTTAATCAGCCAGGGAAAAACTTGGAAATCAATGCTGAAGTGTGATGCTACTGCGTTTATGTAGTTGGTTTAGATGGGTGGACATGCAAATATGTTGTCACTCCGATGACTATTTAATCATTCATTAGTATTTGTATAGCAGAGATGTGTTTTTTGTCAATAGTCCATAAAGCATTCCCCCAAATGATGACGTTCTTAACAAGACCAGATGGCCTATTGTATCAGTTTCCTATTTTGTTCTTTTTGATGTTTACACAGTGCAGCAGGTCTTCTACAGTGTCATGAGATCAACTCACCTTTGGCTTGTTACTTTTCTGCAAGACTTCCAGAAGGTGGCGTCGGAAACCCTCCAGTTGTGACAGGCCGAGCCTACGAGAGACCAGCAGATGTGTCTAATGTGGTAGTACTGGAGCAAAGTAAAGTTAACCACAGTACACGGGACATAGTAGAAGAGATACCTTGGTACCAGGTCTTTTCCTAATACCACTGATGTGACAAACTCTTTGGAGTACTCCATGGCATCCTCACTAGGTAAATAAAAGAAAGAAACCGGTAAACGATGTGAACACGACATGTGGAAAGAGTTAAGGGTGTGACCTGTGAGGAAACTCTCTGAACACATTTCTAGCTCACACTTCAAACAAACATTTGTTTTAAGTTACTCAGATAATGGAATACGACACACAGTTAACTATTCTACATCAAGTATTTAGGGAAGACTTTGATCTGGCCAAATGCACAAGAAGCCCCACATATGTGTCGTCACTAATTCTGCTTTCTGGACATCTGGTGGCTTGAAGGCCACAGCATATGATTTAGATCATTATCATACTCAGATCATTCAAACACATGAATTTGTAAGGTTTTATTCCATTGTTTCCTATATTTTGTCACCCATCTTGTATCTTCTGACCGAAGTCTGACAGATTAACTTCAATAAAAACATCAAAGGTGCACTGCAGCATTTAGTTATCTCTTGGTACAGACTCTCGTCCTCAAATCATTTTGGGATGACTTAAAACCTCTAATTCATACATTATTTTGAATGAGGTGTTCAAATAAATAAATGATTAAGGTGCATAATACAAATTGATTCCAGGGGACCTTTGTTGCAGGTGATACACCCCCACCCCCCCCTCACAAAAATGGCAAAAGAAAACACCATCACATTGCTCACGCTGTCATGTTTAGTCTCCAGTGTAAACACAGCAGGGACCATTTAAGGTGAACTGAAAATTCTCAACTCTGTAGAGCAAAAATATTTATATCAGGTGTGGTATCATGCTGAAGTTTAGCAGTGATGTGTACTGAACAACAGCTACAGGCTTCAGTAAACAGCTATAACCTGCGACGGTGCTCTGGTATGAAACGGTCAAACTTGGGTTAAACATGCGTGGGATTTATACACATTAACATGGGATTTATACATGAAAGTGGCAAACAGGCTTTTACTGACTTCCTGCACGATGCAGTCAAACTGAGCGACTGATCTTGTCTTGAACAGCCTTGTGTACATCCAGTAAACACACACAGATGGACTCACCTAAAAAGGCCACCAGGTGGAGAGTAAGAGTAGCAGTGAAGTGTGGGATACTGAGGTCTCAGTAGGAAGGAGAGGATAGCAGCAGTGCCTGCACCCAGAGAATGGCCGACTATCACCAGCCCGTAGTGCATGGTGCCCTTGTTCTGTGAGAGAAGGCCAGAGTCATTACACTTACAACAGCACACTTTTGTAACCACAGTGAAGATAATCACTTCAACAAACTGCCTCAACTGCTATTTGCAGACTGCTTGGTATAGAGTAGGGTCAGTGTACTGTTGCACAGCTAGCGTAGCCTTGAATAAAGTACTACAGTTCAGAGTGACAATTAGGGAAAATGTTCATTATTGATTGCCATGATTTATAAAGTATACTAAGTGGTGTACCAAGTCTCTTCCGAAGGCTTGTGACAAGATCATTTCCTGCTCCAGTTTCTTCTTAATGTATTCTGCTGAGTAAACCATCCCCTATGAGTGAAAAGAAAGAGAGACAGAAATATGGACAGGAAGTCTGCGTCATTAATCTCTTGTTAAAATATTCAAAGCAATTGTTCTAGTATTAACAACTCAAAGGACCTTCGGAGTCTGGAATAATGTGCAATGGAGAACAGAAATGCAAAGAGGAAAATCTCATAGGAGACTGTACAGAGGAGTATACTCAGAGAGATTCATGTTTTATAAAGCCTCTCCTACAATACATTAATACACTGACCTTGTGGCCAAGCCAGGTCCCGTGCTGCTCCTCTACAGGCAAACGTTCAGAATCCCCCGTCAGATCAGTCAAGGCGTCCTGATGCACACAAGACAAATTTAAAAAGAAATCTAAAAAGAGTGGATGAACTGAAACAGGGGGAATTAGACAAAGAAAGTGAAAAGATCACCTTACTAATTAAAGTGCACCTATAAGGCAAAGGAATTAAAAATACCACTCATAATATCCTTTGCAAATTGGAATATTATTAGTTATACTGTATTAACCGTAGCAAGAGCTATAAGTCCACAGAGAATGGTATATGCTCGTATAAAACTCCATACATCATTCTTACTTTAATGTTTCTTTTCGCCATGTAAGGTTTTCCTTTGCTCAACATAAGGCTTTAAGTGGTACCTAGTATGTGTAAATGGTGTTTCTTATCTTGATAATGCATGGCAGAAGTTTGACGTTTGCCCTGAGAGCAACGAGAGCTCAACATTTACTTACTTAGATATATATATATATTCAGAAATACCTCGCAAAATGCTTCTTTAATCTTTGTACTCTAATTGTAACGTGTACAGTACAGTACAGTTTCCACTGGCTGGGAGCAAAGCATCAGAGATCAATGGGATGAGAATCATGGCCTTTGTAATAAGGGCATGATTAAGCCCTCAGCTGTTGTTTCAAGTCAGGTCTCATAACACTACAGGAATTCTCAAAAGAAAAGGACATTTAGTTCTAAAAGTGGACAGTCACGTTTCTCTATGCGTGACGGGTGTAGGAGTTTGAGAACACTGCATAAAGCTGTGAGGATTTCACCTGCTCTGGAGGTGTTGGTGTTGTGAGGTACTGAAGGGAACAGGGTGCACGAATGTTTAAAGGGATCTAAAAGATATATTACTATTAAAACAGGCAAAGAAAGATAAAGTTCACCTTTGGCGATAGGGTTCCTCTTATACTGATGACAACCTTCTTTTTCGCATGATCCACTGCCACAAAAAACGGGGTCTCGTAAACCTGGATGTAAGATGCAGAGTGGACAGAGAACGGTGGTGAGAAAGTGAGAGGAACCGGCAACGGTCAAAGTGAGGAGGAGACAAATACTTTAGTACACGTTAGTTCTACTTCCATCCCAGCAAGCAGAGCAGTCTTTGTCCTTAAATATTTCTCCACTTGGCACCGCACACATAAGTCCTATAATTCAGTCCCTGGCAGTCATTTATAGATGGAAACTAACCTCCCCAAGAAGTGCCCTGCTTTAGAAATCATGTGGCTCGAGTGCTAGTGTGAATGCTGTGGAAATTCCACCTGAAAATAGAATAACTTAATTGAATATTTGCAAACTATTACAACAACTATTTATATTTCTTTCAGTGGGATTATGAGTGGGGAAAGTGATGAGAGTTATGCATGTCTGGAGTGAAATTATTTTGACTTTTAAAACTACACCACAACAGTGGGGTTAAACTATTTGCTTTTTAGTGTTAACTTTGGCCACTACATTTTAAAAGTTACTGGTATTTTTTCTGGTATTTTATCAGCTTGGGACTTGTTTTTGTAGTCGACATCATCATGCCAATCAGTCTGAACAGCCATTTTTACTCACCAACTTAATAGAGACAGCCCACAGCGAGGGAGAAAACAATTCATCGCTCCCCATTGACTTATATTGCGCGACGGTCCCTCCTTGTCAATTCTGTCTGCTAGCAAACAACAGAAAATTGCCCTAAAGCTTCAGTAGTGTTATAGTAGAATGTCTTGTTTGCATGATAGGACATGTTACCTGCAGCTTGCTAACAGCCAACATGTCCCATCATCTTTGGAGTCATGAAATGCACCCCTGTTAGACATCGGGTGCAATAATAATCCTTTGACATGCTGAAATCTGATGTTTTTCAGCTAGCTACTGGGCATTTTGTTAGCGTTTCAGCCCTTGGTTGCATAATGTAGCGCCGATTTCTTTCCCCTCTGATGGACGTTTCTTTCAGAGTATGTCTCTGTTGCCTTAACATGGGGATGCAAGCAGCTTTACTAGATATAGCTGTTCAACAAACGTTCACTAGGCAACGACCAAGTACTGATAGGATGATGACCAGCTGTGACCACTCACCAGAAAGTAAAATCAAAAAGTGAATAAAAAAATGTTTGCCACCCCCGCTCTCCACAGGGGGAGGAATCTCCCTCCAAATCATTTCAACTGGAACATAATTTGACAAAGTGAAATGTAAATGACTCATTATAACACTCTTAAGGCAATGCACCAAAAGCCTGCAAGACTGCATCATCTGATGAGAGGCCACCAAATTGAACACTCTCCCCTCTTCGGCTGCACCTTAAGGATCTGTCCATGCCGGTCACAAACAGCCTCGGCGGAGTCCAACACCTACTGAGAACACACTTGACTTGCTGCCGAGAATGTGGACACGGCAACTCAACTGCCCATATCTCAGCAACTACACTGGTGAGTAAAGTGTTATCAAAACATTTACAAATGACGGCCAGAGCTACAAAATAAAGCCACTAAATGATCAGACTGGCTGCTACTGTAACATTGTATGCAGGGCTCTTTGTGCAGAACAGCTTTAAAAGGGAATGCAATAATTCACCTCGACAGTGTATTTTGCAAAAGGTATTGACATTAAAACAAAAGCATGGACAAATGAAAACAAAATCCTGACGCTGCTCCTCACACTTATCCACACAAACAATCCATTGTCTAAATTCGGAAGTTAAGGCCAAACACCTCCGACTGCTCATTAAGCCAGTTGTCGGATTACTCACAGCATCGTGGCAGGATGTGTAGACAATCTGAACCTGCTTGAGGTCCCTGTCCAGGAAGTGTCTCCGTATGGCCAGGACATTACAGCCGCAACAATTGTCCTCCTCCACTGTCACAGCCTGAGACAACCGAGAGCCAGATCCGGAAGTACAGCTGGGGTGAGAGGGAAAGATGAGAAAACAGCAGGACGTGAATACTAAAAACAGATGAATACAAGAGTAAACAGGTAAGGTGACAGAGACATAATCAAGTCTCCCAGTGTAGGCGATGTGGAAAAGAGAATGTGATTAATTCGACAATCGGCTTGTGTCGGTGAGTGAGTCTAACTGGAGTGGTATTATCTGAGTGGATTACCACTTGGCAAGTGTTGACGCATGTGAAATTTGATCCGCACTGGAGAGTCTCAAGAGACACAGAAGCCAAATAGATCAAAACTGTGCAGGTGTATGTGTCAGCGCTCACGGGCAGGAGCTGGCGAGGCGGCAGAGCCCACAGGCAGGCTTCCTCATTAGGTACATGGGCCAACCGTACGCAGCCAGGGCAAAGAGCATGTAATAACACACATCCTTGTACATGTTCATCTCGGTCTGGGAGAGGGAGGGCAGACAGACAGACAGACAGACAGACAGACAGACACACACACACACACACACACACACCCACACACGTCAGAACACACAGGTGAGGAATAAGAGCAATAACACATTCAGAAATCTTGAGATAGTCAAATACGCAGATGTCCTTTTAGATGATTACTACATACACACTACATACACAGATGCTAATTGCATTTAAAAAAAACATTGCACACAACTGCAGACAAACAAAGATTTTGAAAGACAGTATCATCAAATCAACCTATGGCTGTGGTTTAGTCCCACGGTTTTGTTTTTATGGTGTGAAATATACACAAAACCTTTTTGCATGGGGCTAAAAAGCTAAGGGACCCTGGGACACCTAGGTTACTCCAATTATTGATATATCTACTTCTATCTTAATAATAATAATAATGACTGTCAGCTAGAGGAAAGCCCATTGTTTGTTGTGTATTGTATATAATTTACGTGACTTTAAGCAAGTAAAATAGTTTACAAAAAATGTAAATAAGATACAAGAGTCTTTAAGAACGAGTTTAACTGCATGTTGTATTTTTATGATCCGGTGTGTCATTGTTTACCTGAACTCTAAAATGTCTACCTTTCTCAATTGCCCACTGTTGCTGTGATACAAACACAACCTTCACTTTGTCAATTCATCGCACATAAAGAAACTTACCGAGTTCTTAAGGTCCAGGTATCGAGTATTACGAGTGACAGGCATTCCAGATAAGAAGGCTAAGATGTCATTGTTGGCCTTAGGAAGAGACAACAGAATAGAAAACTTGTTGTCATTACAGCTCATGCCTATGCAAGCACAAAAATATATATATATTTTTTTTTATAGATAGTGATACCTGGTCCAGGATAGCAGATCTCTTAGACCGCTGCCTCTGGCGGAGAAGTACCAGGCCAGCAATAATATCGCTAGGCACAATGTCCAGGTCTCTGAAGAACTCTGCAAAGAGGCTGGCCACTTCTGAATACGCATCCTGGACAGGAGAGCAGATATCAAGGCATGTCGGCAAAGCACAGCGACAAAAAGAGGACCGCTTCATTTAATCATGCAGCCTCTGAACTGCCTGACCCTCTGCTTGTTGTGCTCTGTTCAAGTGAATGATGGTTCATAGCAAATTAAAAATTGTATATTCTCCACACCCCAATTGCAATTTTGTTGGCTTATAAGTAACATAGCTTTAGACAAAAGGTGAGGCAACTTTGGCCTCTCAATTTCACAAGCAATGCTGACTAATGTAAACACCAACTTAGACATCACCAAGTATGTGTTTATATATGTAATGTAAGGCGGTATAGTACAACTGCCTGGACATTTTCAATGCTTCAAAGCACGCTAACCTGAGGGTTTGTGGATTTGTACCAATAGTCAGAGAGGAAAATGCTTTTTTTACAAGATACAGTATAATGCCAATCTTTCTGGATTTTTTTTACTTGCAGGACTTCCGTCCTGCAGTCCAGTCTCGTGAATAGCTGTCACTATATGACTGCAGTTGTAAGGACTTTCTTTGCAGACAGCTTGTAAATTGATTTAGACTGAAACTAAATCATTTTACATTCAAGTTTGATATGAAATGCTTAATGTGCCGGTAAGTCGCTGAGCAGTGAGCTCCTTTGTGTCACTGCCGTGACTCATCCTGTTAGGGATTATTTTAATGACTGGCTCGCTGGACATGCTCGACAAATTTATGGTGTCATTCCTCTCTGTTTTACTTTAACCGCAGAGAGGAAATGGATAAGTCTGTGTTGTGACTCACCGATTGTGTATCCTGGGCTCTCGTGCAGCACATGAAGAACTTGAGTCTCCTGCTCCAGCTGCTGGCTTGGCCTTCCTCTAGCCGGTGTCTAATGGAGAGAAAAGGGAAAGGAAGACTATCAAGACTGAATTTTTGGTGGAAAAACAGATAAGATGTGCATGCTTGTTGTGTCAAGACAAAATAAGAGACAGTAAGAAATAGAGAAACTAAGTGCTTGTTAATACCTGAGTGTGTACGTTGTCAGGTTGCGCTGGCGCCGACGGGTGGCTTTCAGTTTGACAAAAGTCCGACCCGTGGGATCAAAGGTGCACGTGAGGGTAATGCAAACGCTGAAAATGACTAGCCAGTTGCATGCAACGATTCCTGCAGAAAATATTAAAACATCATTCACATTCAAGCATAACGAAACCACCTTCAACTTGAAATGTCCATCCTCCTTCTCTCACCCAAAGCCAGGTTTTTGGCAGTGACATCAGAGCACGGCTGATAATACTGGACAAGCCAGGCAATTCCCACCACAGCATATACTAGCTCTACCAACAGAATAGCTTGAGAGAGAAAGAGAGGGAAAGAGAGTGGTGAATAATGATCAATATCTGTCCAATCAATATAAACAGTGTTCAAATCTTAACTTGGAACCACAGATAATCCTGACAACCACATCCTCCACTCCTCTCGGGCATTAAAGAGGCAATCCTGTTTAAAGAGAGCCTCAGAAGAAGAAGTGAGTGTGCCCGTGTGTCTCACCAAGCCGTATATAGATGACATACTGCACAGCTTCCCTGGGCTGTGTGTACAGAATGCTGCCTCTCATGCTCAGCCACATGATGGCGCTCTCACAGATAAGGCAGCTGACCAGGATGCCCAGGTACCCTCTGCCATGGTCCCCCAGCGTTACAGAACAGGACTGGTCGGAGCCGTACGGGAGGCCGAACAGCACCACGGACAGAACCACCAACCTGGACATGAAAGAGAAGTGGAAGGAATTAATATACACGGGTATATTAAAAATGAAATATATATATATAATGCAAAAACATCAATACAGTGACTCACCAGATGCAGTGCAATAGAAAGAGGAAGAGGGCAGGCAGCACCAGGTCATCACTGCCAACTGACCAGCGCCGCCGAAACATCACCATGCCAGGCATCACTGCCCTGTGGGGAGACCGAAGGGAGAGGGACAACTTCAGGGACAATGGACATCCTTTTCAAACTGGCATCTCTGTCTAAAAAGTTATAATGCTTCAATTCTCTCCTCTCAATTCTCCACAGGTATTTTTTGAAAAGGTTTGACCTAATGTCCTAACATACTGTACATCCTAATCCCACATAACAAGCTTCAAACAACGAGAGAGGGGAAAGAGAGGACCGATGAACAAACACATTTATACTGGCATGGATCCCTCAACAGGTCAAATATTGCTTAACACTCGACGTCATGATTAGGCCACCGATTTACTTTCCGTTTATCAAACTCTCTTTACTGAAACTGAGAGAGGGCTGCAGGGATTATAACGAAAATAGACTTGCACAAGTGGAGGAGATTGTAAGATAATGGGACGTGGAGAAGATGAGACTAAGTGGGTGAAGGGATGCAGAGAAAATGCACCACTTAATGAACAAAAGAGAGAGAACCAGCTTTGACATACAATGGTACCAGGCTGGTTATGGCCATGTGGAAAAAAAGCTTCTTTTATGTCACTCTGTCCATTCTCCTCCATGGAAAAGCATCACGAGTTTACTCAAGTGGCCTCTGGGCTTCACTGAAATGAACTGTAAAATACATGGTAGGGAGAGAAGGAGCCACAGAGAGGCTGATGTAGGCCTTACGGTGCCGATACAGGCTGATACAGCCTTTATCATACACCGCTCCTGCATATTTGCTGAAAGCTAAAGGACAGATTTTACAGTTCTGTCCAAAAAGTATGCCATCCATCATGCCAAGACCGTCGACTATAAAAGATAAAGCAGCACAAGTTAGTTTTCAGATTTCTTGTTGGTCACTATCCAGCACTCCTCTGCTTTTTAGTATTGTTTCAGAACATTTTTTCACATTTTTTTTAGTTATTGAGAAACTGGCAGCACCCTTCTTCACCCTTAAATACCAGTCCTCACAGTTGTTAAAGTCTCACTTCTTACTTACATCGTGCCTGCATGAAATAGCCCACGAGGGACAGTTGCATCATTCCCTCGTCAAAGGTAAATGTGGTATTATACAAGATCTTCCCGTTTCAAATTGACAAATGCCGCAGCAAAGATGCAGTGATTTGCATCCCTACAAGGGGCAACGTGCAGTTGATCATTTACAGTACGTGAACTCAGATTGGACCAAGATATCCAAGTACTGACACAACTGGAACAACTTGGTGGTGCAGCAAATGTGGCATTCCTTCCATTGTCTCTGTTCACATTTGTGTTTCCCGACATGATGCACAGTTGTTCCTTTTCTAAGTTTCACACTGGTTGGAACTAACTGGACTAGAATGTACAGTAACCTTTTGTTTCCCCCTGTGTATATCAGGTAGTGTCAAGACGACATCCTTGTCATTCCATTCCGCTCTTTTAGACGGTGATGGTGCAAGCTGGCAGTATAGAGCCAGCTTAACAACAAGCGGTCTGTTTGCAGAACAATAGCTTGCTGTGAAAATAACACCTGTGGTCCTTTAGCTTTGTGTTTCACAGTGTTTTCTTGGGCAACTATGCCCTAATAATGATAATAGATGCACAGACAATGGACGGTGTCTGAAAGGACTTGCTTTTAGAGGAGAGTCCTCATTTTCCTGCACTAACATGACGAGTGCAGAAGACTTTTCTCCAACCAAATCAATTCCAATGCTCTATACTGAACAAACCATATATTACATGTATTCATTGTACTAGCTGAGCACATAAAGAGGCTTGAAAGGAGGTCTAGAGTTACTGTTCCTTGTTTGTACTTCGTAATTACCTCTGGAGGAAGAAATCAGCCAAAGAAAAGAAAAGAATAACATCCATTGAGGCATTTGTGCTGCTACCTACATAGCTCCGAGTAGGGACGTGTGGAGTAGTACAGAAAAACACCGGCATTTCCTCTGAGCAGATCTGGAGGAGAAATACCTTTCCACAAAGCCTTCTCTTTTTTTCATTACTGAACATACTGAAGACCTTGCAGTCAGAACGGATCCTCATTCTTGCTCCAGAAGTTTTCAACTAGGCAACAAGGCGACTTTTTCAAGCCCGACTTCGTCAAGCTAAGACTTCTCGAATGTGTAGTTACCTCATTTTTATTGTTCAAACCATGTGTTTGCATCCGATTTCGGTCCTCTCTTCTGCTCGGTGGTCACGTAGACATTGGGCCACTCCCAGGTGCCATGACCCCGCTAACCTCATTTATCCTACTCTCTCAGCTCATGTTGAGCAAGTGGTACCGGGGGGGCTCTGGAATTGCCAGTCGGCAGTGCCGAAAGCTGAGTTTATCTCGGGCTACGCTTCCTTGCTCTCTCTCAGCTTTCTTGCTCTAACTGAGACCTGGATCACGCCAGAAAATACCACCACACCTGCAGCTCTGTCAGAAGTGTACTCTTTCTCTCACACTCCCAGAGCTGCAAGGCAGGGTGGTGGTACTGGCTTGCTAATTTCCCCAAAATGGAAATACACTCTCGTCTCAGTTCCTCAGTTCTCCCCGTCCTCTTTCGAATTTCATGCGGTTACTGTCACTTATCCAGTCAAGCTCACCATTGCTGTTGTGTATCGCCCACCAGGCCATCTTGGTGAGTTCTTGGAAGATCTCGACACATTAGTCTCACACTTCCATGATGATGGCTCCGCACTCATCCTGCTCGGAGACTTTAACATCCAGACTGATAAATTAGAACCGCTTCTTTCCTTCCTCTCCTCTTTTGACCTTTACCCCGCCTCTTCTCCTCCTACCCACAAGGCCGGCAACCAGCTGGATCTTATCTTCACAAGACACTGTTCTACTGCTAACCTCTCCGTCACTCACCTCCAGCTCTCTGACCACTATTTCATGTCTTACTCCCTCTCCCTCTCCTCTCCCCCCGTACTTCCACCACCTACCCACATGGTTTCTACCCATAGTCATCTCCGCTCCCTCTCCCCGGCTGATCTTTCATCTTCTGTTACCTCTGCTCTCCCTGAAGCCTTCTCTCTCCTATCCCCTGATATTGCTACTGATCTTCTCCTCACCACCCTTTCCTCTTCTTTGGACAACCTCTGTCCCTTCACCTCCAGGCCTGCACGGCCAACCCCACCTGCCCCATGGCTGTCGGACTCAGTGCGTAATGACAGACGGAGCCTAAGAGAGGCTGAGCGTAAATGGAGAAAAGGCAAACTCCTGGGGGACCTTCTTAACTTCCAAGCTCTTCTTTCCACTTTTTTCACCACTCTATCTACTGCTAAAGCTGCTTTCTTTCACTCCAAAATCCTAACCTCTGCTTCCAATCCTAAAAAAACTCTTCGAAACTTTCTCTTCACTCCTCCAACCCCCACCCCCTCCTCCTACTTCCTCCCTTCTCCCTGACGATTTCGCCAACTTCTTTGACAAGAAGGTAAACGATATCAGATCCTCCTTCTCTCAGCCCAACAGAGGCAAGGACACGTCACATGTTCTGGTTTAATAAATATTTCGGAGGTAGAATTGTGACGGATGAATATTGACACACTGCAAAAAATGCATGTAAACTCAAATTTCATTAAAAAAAAAAAATTGTCTGCCAAAGTTTTATGAGGCAAAAATGCATTCAGCAGGTTTGTTAGGTCTGAAATACATTCATAATAAAATAAACACGTAAAATATCAACATAACACTGTCCGGCTCTATTGTTGAGCTGGAAATGAGCCGTGGACACATGCATCATGATGGGAGTTTTAAGCTTCAGCTAACAGTGGATCACTTCGAATAGGGTGTCAGGATAATGGCAATAATTAACATCTTCTCTATTCCATTGAGAGAAAGAAATGACTGGTGGAAGTAGTTTGGCCTTTTGAATGACATTAATCAAGCGGACACCCACTATTCACTCAACTGTGAAATGCTTTGGCTGCTTGCAATTGCACAGCAAAGAAATCTAGTTGCTCACCTCAGTGGTCACAATAATTAGACCCTCTCCAACACTTTTCTTAACAGCACAATAAACTACAGGCTCAAAATACAGTTTAATCCACACCGTGAACAGTGCTGTGAGCGTTATGAGACTGGTATTCACTGTAGGGCTGCTACATGCTATTCTAAGGTGCTTCTGTTATCTCATGCATCCATGTTCTCAAACCCTGACATGTTTGCCTCACTGAGGCGGTCGCATTCCTTTAGTAGAAGCTCAAGAGTAAAAGGAAATATTGAAACTGCTCAATTTCTTTGAATAATACACGGTACAGAGAAATCAACGCACCAAGAAACTGTGATTTCACGGAGTGGGCAAAAATATTACAGCACAATTTGTGCCCAGTAACGACTAATCCCTTCAGTGTTTTAGTGACATGAAAATTGTTTTCACAGCAACCAAACCTGAGTGTTGTGTTGGCAGCCGATTATAATTGGCTATCTGTAGGGTCAGACCACGAGCAGTGCGACAGTGTGAAGGTTTCCTGTCCAATCAAAGCACTGCAGCAGGTGGTTTCACTGATTGGCAGACCTTCAACCAAAGAAGGCGGACAACACCGTAAAAATCAGCTGGAAGAAAACCCTTGCAAGCTTTAGCGCTTGCTGTGATTACTTGTAAAAAAAAACCAAAGCTCCAGAGGAGACTTGAGGAATACACTGTACATTAGGTGTGGCACGACTCTTGACCCACAGATTCCAATTCTTAATCGAAGCCCAATATGTGGCTCCTCAGCTTTGGGGTAACGCCAGAGAGCGGAGGAAACAAGGGCATGTGACTGAAGTCACAGCTACTTGTAAAACTCTATCTGGGTTGGAGTAACATTAAAGAGGACAGCGGGAGGGAGGGAGGGAGGAAAGAGGGGAAAAGAAATAAAGGAACATCCGAACCCCCCCCCCCCCCCAAATCTCATTTAGGCCAAAACAATCAGGCCGGTGAAATCAAGTAGATCTCTTAAATGCAGAAGGCACACTAGACCTCCAGGGACACGGTTATCAGCCCTCTCCTCCAGGCCTGTTGTTAAGATTTGGCTCAAAGTCCCAGCGGAGACCTCAACAGTGGAAAAAAAACAAAAAAAACATTATGACATAATTATAAATGAAATGAGATTACAGCAGAGAGTTTGTGACCTTGTAGAAGTGTTGGATCTCCTCAGTAAAGTTATTATGAGTTAGTAGTGCCAGCTCCTTCCATCTGTCCACGCATCAATCCGTTTCATTTAATATCCCGTTCAGGTCACGGGGATGGAGACTAGCACATCGTGTACTGGGTGATTTATGGTTTCCAAGTTAGGAGACTTGTGGCCTGCAGACCTTGGTAATTACCTTGTATTTTAAGAACCACATTGTGACTGCTCAACCACCATTGTTTTTAAACTATCTTGTGTTTCTTTTATTTCCTGAGATATTCCTTTTATTGAGTGCCTTTCATGGCTTGATTCTATTTGGCCATGATAAGGGCTGCAACTAAGTATTATTTTCAAAATTGATCATTTTATTAAAATCTATGAAACGTTTCATTCATGAAAATGGCCATCACTATTACCCAGAGCCCCGAGTGCTGCGTTAAATTGTTTGTTTCGTCCAACCAACAGTCCAAAGACATCTACATTGAAATAGAACAGAGTGAAGCAGCAAGACGGACGACGTTACATGTATTCAATCTGTCTTCAGGTTGTATTCTCACTTTCCAGGCCTCTGTAACGGCATCAACTGCGGCCACAGATTCTGAAGTCAGTCAATATTTCCGATTGATCACTCCCAAGGTTCTATGAAGATCGATGTGCTGAGAACACCTCAGAAAAATGTCCCTTTTAACGATCAGTGAACCCAAGTCTCGGATGAGTACAGCTGCGACTAGTCCTCGAGATCAGACTCCTCCCCTAAGTCAACCTTGCCTTTTTTGTCCAGTCAAAACCTCACAATCAAGAGAATACCAGCCTAATAATCTTAGTATGTAATCTATCAAGCTGCACAGTGACAGACATGAATCAGTTCTGTGCGCAACTAATTAGCACTGACCTCTGGCCAGATAGCCTCTGCCAGCCTCATTTCATGGAGGACTCCGGTACTCAGTCCATGTCTCAACCCCTCATCCTCACTATTTGCCTCCTTAAGGGCTCTCCCATCCATCACCCAGGGGATGTTGGCCTATTAGTGCTGCTGTTAAGCTTCTACTGGATGCACTTAGACTGTTTTCACAACCGTGATGTTACACTTTACGTTCAACATTTTAAATTGCATACTTCCACAGTCAAGTGTGCTTTTGTAGTAAACTCAACGTCTTCCTTTGTGAGTAGAACAGAAAGGGTAGATATGTTTGTTTTTATTCTCTATAAAGATATTTACAAATCAGAAAAACTGCAAATCTTGAGAAAATAAAGACATGCAGCGGCATGATATGGGGGTTGTTAAGAGTGTGAAATACAACATTCCTGTGAAAATAACGGTTGCATAAAAAAGAACAATACACACAAATGCTATCCAAAAAAATTATATTTATTCTGTGATATAATGAATCATCTTATAAAAAAATAAACTTAACAAATGTTAAGGCCTCACTGGACACACTTGTACTGACGAAACTTTGACAACATACTGATTATTTCAAAACCTGCACGCAGCAAAAAATAGACATTTTTTGACACGCATAGCTGACTAATTCTACTTACACAGCACACAACCACGAGCTCAAGCCACACATGAACATTTCATTTTATTGTGATGAAACCTTTGCAAATCCAATAGACGTGACAAGGAGCTGGCCAAAAAGAAAAACATGAACACTATCAGGACGTCATCAGTTGGATTCTACCCAGCACATTTACAGCAAAGTCCAAATATAGACTACTAGATGTCATTTGCACTTTACAAGGCATAGTCTACATATGTACCACGGTACAGTGAAATGGCTTTTTATGAACTGTTTGTGAATAGACATTCTGTGGATTCATAGATGTTTTGTAAATTGGCATGGCATGTCCTCTCTGCCTTTGTTTCATGCAACCCTTCCCTGTCTGTGTAAATATACAACATTTCACCTGCTCATTTCATTCTGAGCAATAGTGGGTGGACCGCTTCATATCAACCGTTTTAATAACTATGAAACTGATCAGTGAGAAACTGTCATGCCGGCATAACCACAATTAGATTTTATTTAGAAAGCATTAGCACCCAGCAAAGCAGGTCTGAACAAAATACCAAAAAACGCAAAAAAGAAATGATTCATTTAAATTATTTTTTAGAGTTTTTAAAGTTGTTTTGTTTGTAAATGTATAATAAGCATCATTTAGTTATCGCTACTGAGAATTTAACAAAAAAAAACATGACGTAGATAGGTTTGCAGTTTTCAAGGTGTATATTTCAAATTGCATCTCTTACACACATGAAGATAAAGTTGTGAACACCGGCTGAATATCTATGATCAGAATCATTATAACTGTGTTATAACTGCTACTGTGTAAAGGGAATACTGCTGTTAAAAAGCACCTTATTTGTTTCAAGTGTTTGCAAACCAAATGTTATTGCACTTTTGTTCATGTAGCAGTACTTTTAAAATAAAAGTGCGCAATACACTACTTTTGAATTCTTTATTGAACTTTGCGCATAACAATGCGATTAATCGCAAAACAATCATGCGATTAAAATTATAATCGTTGCCCAGCACTAATAAATACATTCACTTGCAGCACCTGAAGCTGACACACACCACACACACCCTGCTGTGTTCCTAACCTGAGATCAAAAGAAGATCTAAATGTCTAAAAAAGCTGACCTTTAGGGCAACTCTACTACACAGACCACTCCAGGCGGAGCTGCAGTCCCCGACTCTGCCTACTGCATGAGTCATGCCAACTCTTGACTCTCATCCCGACCTAGTGACTCCGTCTGAATCCAAAGGACATGTTTTGTGAAAAAGACTGACATATTCCTGCATGCGAGCAGTGCTTTTGTGCTCCGCACAGCGTGCTACTGTGTGCCAGGCCCAGGCCCGTAGCCCACGTGATGCAACAACAATGACAGTGCTCCCCGTCCGTCATTATGGCTTTGTGTTCGACATGGACGTGAAACAAACGAGGCAAAGGCATGCAGCACAGCATCAGACATGTTTTACTGAGAGTGACTGCTTTTTGGATTGTCCGATGCATCCCCTACACATGGCAGAGCCGAGTCAAACCCACTTACATAAGTCTTTGAACACTATATGGAAGTTTAAAAATCTGGCTGTTCTGTTATGTCTTCATTTGGCACACACGCACGCACACGCACACGCACACACACACACACGCACACACACGCATGAAAGTTGAGAAATTTGAAGACATTATCACAACAGATAAATACAAACCCCAGGTCCTACAGGTGTTTAATTTGCTGCTGCAGCATCATAGTTCAAACCTTAACCTTATCATGAGGTACCGAAAAGTGATCCAACCATAATCTGCATTATAGTTTGAGCGACAAACAAACTTGACTTCTCAACTTGACTTTTGATGTTTCAAGTGTCCAGATTTTCATGTTGAAAAAAAAGTCAACGTCACGTACATAACATGTAATCAGTGTAATCTGTCATAACCTGGCTCCCAGGCTATGACAAATATGGAAAGGACAGAAGGGATGACGGTAAATTAAAGGTATTTATTATAACTAACAACAGAAATAGTCACCATTGTGAATTGTGTAGTAACATCAGCAATGTAAACGTGAATGCGTGTGTGAAGAAGTGTGGGGTGTTGCCAGTGAAACAAAGGAAGACCAAAACCAAAGTATAAACGGGCAGCCACTGGCAGGGATCACTCAACATGCACAGGAGAGAGAGAGCCAGGGCAGAGCAACACTGGAGCAGGGCTTCTATGCCCTATAGGAGCTCCAGGACCAGGTGCTCTGCATCGGGTAATCTGCCACGATCCTGTGACTCCTTCAGGGTCAAAAGCACACCTCTACAGTGGTTGGAGGCAGGGCCGTCTCAAATCCATTTAACTTTCATGCACCTCCCAGGCCTACAGAACAGATATATGATGGTACAGCCACCAACAAACAACAGGTGGTGTTTACTCAGGTGCGCACATTTAGTGTGAAACTAAAGAAATACAGGATGCCCAGTTGAAGCTGTGCATCAGTGTAGCAATGTGTTGTGTATTATGCAGCACTTGATTAAATAAAAGGTGAAACATTGTTCCGCTTTGCGTGATAGTACTACTGGATGCCATTCTGAAACTGTTTTTGTGGATGTCCGTCCAAAGTCGGGATGCTCTGCTCTGATCTTTCTTGTCAAATCAGGCATTTGCTGCTTCAATAGACACGAAATATCTAAATTGTATCAATCTTAAGCCAACTGATACAAACCGCTTGTGTACATTCTTCCAGAATCAGTCCAGAGTGTGAGTCTTTACTTGTCCCTGGTTATACAGGACATCTACCGCTCTTCACTCACACTGGAGGTAAAGAGAGTTATGTAAACTAAGGTGCGTCCAGCAAGACACAGGTGAGCAGATTCCAGCTTTCACTGCATCATCTGAAAACATCCTGAATGTATCAAGACATTCAATGCAGCACAGTTGGTGTCTGCAGCAAGTACGAGTGCCCTGTGCCGGTGCACGGGATGTGGATGCTCACACGGCACAATTAGGTGAATGAAAAATGTGTGCATTTTAAAAATAGCTGGGAGTCTCTACCTTTTTCACACTCACACAGACCAATGTCTTAAATGTCGTTCATACGGGCTATACACACAAAATGTAAGGATGAGGCTCTGGCCACCGATTGCACAATGAGTTGGTGAACTAATATTAAAGAGAGGCTCTGTTGGCACACATTCAGGCACACAAGTACGCAGCGTGCAGGTAGCTTGTTGTGGTGTCAGAATCAATAGGAATCATGGAGAAAAGAAAAATATTTGCTGGGGGGGGGGGGCAGTACAGGCAGGCTGAAGAGGAGTTGGCACGCAGTTAGGCGTTGGGCACAGTGTCTAAAGACAATGCTGTTGTACTTGGTTGACATGACGGTTCGACTGCAGCACAGTCCTAAAATCCCTCCGTCTCCTCTGCTCTCTGTCATACGTCCATCTGCTCCAGTGTCTCTCTCTCTCTCTCTCTCTCTCTCTCTTCTTCTGCCCGGGTCAGTGTTACACTCTGCTCAGAACAAGATTCTCTCCAGCAAATAGTCACATCCCTGGCTCTGCTCCTGCCGTCTCTCATGATCCCGTCTCTCTGCCCGTTCCGTCACACTACAGCAGCGTTCCGTCCACCCCAAAAGGCTCTCGTCCATCTCCGAACTCCATCTCACCCTTTCTCATCTTCTGTCTTCCCATCCTCCTGCTCTCTCCTTCTACCCACACACTCATTCAGTATTCATATTTTAGAGGACATTTATGAGCATGAAACCGAGCGTGTGCATCTGCACCATTTTCGGTGCAGAGGAAACCTACATTTTCACCTCCAGCCTTCCCCTGTCACCCCCCCTCCCCCCCCTCCTCTCCTTTTCCTTATCTAGCTAATCCAGATTCTGGTTTTGGTTTCGTGTTGCTCATCTTTTTTTAGACTGAAAGCCATGTGCCACTCACTCCTACTCTCCCTCTGCCTCTTTCTCCATCTTTTTCTCCCACTGCCACCCACTCAATCCCTTTCACCTCTTCCCACTCCATTTTCGCTTCTTTCAGTTGATGTGATCGTATGTGCACTGCACATTGCATGCATGTGTTTATGTATAGATCAATGTATTTTTGTTTGTTTGGGGGGGGGGGGGGTTTGTCCATGCAACACACTCCTGCAGCCATAGGTTTTTCACACATTGGTATTTTTCACACTCCTGTCTATTAATATCTTTGCTGATCATCAATCCTGCCTCCCGGGTATTATCACAGAGTCTACATCCATATGGCTTATTTGGAGCACATGTCCCATGATGCACTTGAAAATGTTAATGGCCTAGTCATCTGTCATGAACTTACATTTCAAGCCCCATGTTTGACAAATGAATACCAAGAGGTAACTGGCAAGCTTGTTCTCCAATAATTCAATTTATTGTTTATTGAGAATTTATTAATTAGTCAATATTAGAGAAGAGGAGCAGGTTTTCTGGCACGAGGGAAGGTCACACATTGTGTGTGCGTTTTGGAAAACAAAGAGACAAAGACTGTATCTGCCAGGACTCGCTGGAGGCACTAGGTTTCCACCAGGGTTGAAGCCTACAGGGATGCCAGCGAACAAAGTGTAAACACTGGTGTTGATGCAGCCTTACATGGATGGGCTTGGGTTGATTTTTTAGGTTAAAAATGATTATTGTGCAAGCTTGTCTATTCAATAGGCTTCAGGTAAGAGGCAGGACGCAGTGCAGAAATGAGAATAAAATAAGAAAGATGTCAATAAAAGCTGGAATTTAGTCCTCAACTCATCTGTGAGCCATAGACACTCTGCCCCTAACGAACTCATCTGGACTTCAGCATAAACAGAAGACAGGTCTAAACTACACTATGTGCTACTTTAAGTGTACCGACTAATATTTCATTGTCACCTCTTGTTGTGCTCAAAAATTGTACAACTATTTTAGACTGGATTGTCACATTATTAAATTACAAAGCACTTAGAGCTGTCCATTATGCTCGTTGGGACAGCTTGGCACTGCAGCTGACACCTCATTTAGCTCATTTATGCTGAAACATTGCTTGATGTAGGCATTTTGCACTTGCATGGACGTAGATAAGAACTACATCCACAACTGGAAGTCGTGAGGAAAGGACGGTCTTAATTATCAGCGAAATATTCTCAGTGTGAGTGATGAACAGGTGTGACATTCCCCTTACTGTTGCTGTGCCAGGTCCTATTCTTAAAAAGGAAACATGTCATCTACTGACCAACCAAAAGCACATACGGTCTGCAAATGATACAAGTCTGGTTAGTCAAGTCTCCTTCTAGTAAGGAAAAACAAACAGTGGAGTGATCATATAGCTTATAAATAAGAATAAGAAAATAAGTCAACAGCAATGTTGGTAATGGGGTCTGTCATTTGACTTACTTCAACTGAATACTTTGGAGAGCTGGCAGCACTTTACACCAACTGAAACTATCTCATCACTTTGGACTCGTGCAGCTTGTGATGGGCATTTGTCATTATCATGGCATTTTACACAGTAAATTAAAAAATAAATAATAATACGCTATAACTGAACCACGGAACTATATTTAGCTGCAGTCCTGGGTGTTTATACGTGCGACCGCATGTAGGTAGGTCAGCAGCAGCAGCAGCGGCGCGGCAGTAGCCTCTAATCTCGGTTGATCCGGACGGCTGCCTCAGGTGGCATCTTGCGGGCCTGTAGCTAACGGAGATGTGGCCTAAGAAATGTGTCTCAAAGCAGCACTAAAGCGAGGATTAAAAAGCCGGGTCACACCGTCCGCGCTGCGGGGGACTGGCAGCGCTGCATGTGTAGAGAGCCGAAGGCAGGTAATCAGTCACACTGTCAGTCCCTTCATCCTGCTGCTCACCTGTATGTTGACGGTGCCTTGCCAAGACCCACTGCATCGGTTCCGCTCGCTCTCCCATATCCTTCCGACAGCCGACCAGCCTCACTCTCCCCGACACCCGGCCCAGGGGTTTGGAGGAGGGGAGGGGATTCTCACAAATGCCTCACCGATAGAATTATAACAACCGTACAGACGTCATTACAACGGGTAGGATGAATGGATCGACAGACATCAAAGAGCCGCAGCTTACTCGGTTATGAGCCGGCTGTCAGGCGAGCCTGGTGCATGCCATCAAAGAGCGTTGTAAATTACACGGTCGTGTTCCACCCTCTTGGAGAGACCGACAGCTTCTTGGTTCTCCGCGTAATTGCAACACGTCGTCGGCTGTGGCAGCTCACGGAGCGTGGATCATTTTTCACGTCCCTCCGTCGGAGCTCGGCATGATGATTTCTATCCACAGAGAGAAAAAAAAAGGGTCGCAGTGCCGCGTGTGGGTTTGACGAACAAGACGACCTCTTTTCGATCTTCACGTTGTCGTCAGCAGCTTGTGTGTGCCATCAGCCGGACAACTCCCGAACCCCGGCACGGGTAGCAGCTAAACGGAGGCAGCATTTTCCACAGGATCTCTGGCCCAACCCCTCGGACAATTTCTCCCACAGAAAAAAAATACGCACGAATCGGTTATTCCCCTTCCGCGGCTGCCTGCGCAAATCCCGTACAACGTTATGTTTACGCACACCTGACTCGGGTATTTTTTTTTTTTTTTTTCAAGACCGCAGGGCACTTCAGAGATCCTGCAGAGAAAGGGCGCCACTGGTGGTTCCTGAATATCAAGGAATCCGCTACTGAATCAAAGAGGGCGGTGTTCTCCGAGAGGGTGCCGCTCCTCTTTGTTAAGTCACACAGACAGACTCGACGGGGTTTGGCTTTCTTGTTTGGTTTGTGAGTTGTTAGTTTTCAGGGAGCTGTTTGTTGGTTCAAAAACAATAAATTCGACTAATTTAACGCAAACATGTCAAAAAGCGTATTTGATTGGGCCTAGTTCCACAGCGACAGCGATGCAGGCAAATATTGACGTGTGCGGCAAATAAACACGACTTTTACAGGCATTATTTGTCTAAAACGTTTATAAATCTGCATTTTAAACTATCAAAAAATCATGTTGTTCACTGGGTCTGATTTGGACCTTAAGCTTAGGCCATTTAGTCATAGCCTACGTGTAGGAGGTCTACTGTTGGCCGCTTTGTTAATGCTAAAATCGATACACACCTTCATAGTTGAACGTCTAGTTTCTGGTTCTTAACTTACACATATCCAATGTTGCGTCGTATCTCCCATCTTACAACATTAAATTGTGCTTTTGAATATCAGGGATATATAAAGTGCATATTCGGTGAGAATAGACATAAAAAAAGGTGGGCGGTCTCGTCCTATGTTTGATATTCAAGTTTGAGTTGTTTTTGACAAATTTGGGTTCAAATCCGACTCGCTTTAGCCGTGTATTTTGCGTCAACCAGGATCCATTTCACCGACATCTCCGTACTTAACCGATTACCATCTTGACATACTGGAATCTTTTTCCGACGTATAATGGGCGTGGATCAGCGTCACCTCGTTACATGTACACATGGAAGTGTGTACTGTCGTCTGTCGAAAAAGCGAAATCTATGCCAACAATGTATTAAAAAAAGGAGATCCAGTTCCTGGGAAAACCTCATGAGAGCACTTCCTCGTCCAGTCACAGGGACTTCTCACTTTCACACACACTGCTGACCTCAGGGCTCCAGGTTATTTGGCAGATATTCCCCTGTCTGAAAATAGACACAAAGCTCTCTGTCATTGGTGTTTCAATTGCAACGGAATTTGCCATAGCTTTTTTTGTATTGTAATATTTCGTAATAGCACATTTGTATGGACAAAGGCAAATGTGATGCAGGGTTACAACCCTTCATAGAGAAGAATGCAACATGACTCATTTAGTGTCCAACCCTCTCATGAGAACTGACAGAAGAGAAGATGATGGCGAGGAGTATCACTGGAGCGTGTGCTGGTGGGGGAAAATGCAGAAAAGGGGCTAAAAGGGCACTGCTAATTCTGCCCCAATTTCATAACAAGAATCTGTCCTTGTACTGCATGTGTGACCTCTATGTGTGAGTGCACTTGTTGTCAATCACTGGCAATGTCCCTCTGACATGTTTTTTTTTAGTTAGGTTAAAGAGAGCTCTC
>NW_022280036.1:10938866-10945124 GCF_004355925.1 Anarrhichthys ocellatus
ATATATATATATATATATTTAAATTAATTCTAGCATTATCTGTGTTCTTTTTCAGTGATTTCTTGATCTGTTTCTTGCAACTTTACAAAACATATGACAAAAACAAACATGCACTTCTCTCATGGGTCCATGTGTTTGATAGAAGGACAGGTCTATTGAACACAGAGAGCCAAACTTGGTGGAGAATTAAATAGACTTTGTTATCATACAATGATGTAATTAGTCACACAGCGTAGACACTTGTTATTTATACTGCCAGCAGATCACAAATATCGTCTATTCATGGAAAATTGGCAAAATGTTCGATGATTACCACACATTTTCTCTTTCTGTTTTGATGGAGGAGGAGCCATAAGGTCAATATTGACGGAGGGTTTATAGTGAGAGTTAGATGATGAGTGGTGAATTAATAAGTATACTGTATGTGTTGGTGACTTCAACCCACCAGGATTCAAACTATTCACTTATTTAAAAGTGTATTTAAAGGAAATGTTACAGCCTGTTATTTTCTCTTATGGATTTAGAAATGGAAAATTTGAAATGAGATCAAAACATCTCTACTGTTCTTCTCAAAATCAAACAAGTGAATTCATCTGACTCTGGACTGTATTTCTGTGGATAGCACTTCAGCAAAAAAATGATTATTGTTGATGAAACAATATTTACAGGTTCAAGGGAAGATTGTTGTTAAGTTGTATCTGTTTTTGAATGAAGTGACCTGTTAGAGGAAAACTATCAACTTCAGTTTCATTTGAGTGAAATTCATGATGTGGACTTAAGTTCATTGGTCTGGCTGTTAAAGGAAACTTCAGACAGGTACTTCGTGAGAGCTACTGGATCTCTTATTTTTGATTGATTGATTGTATATATTCTGCATTAGGGCGTCAGTATGATGAAGAAATACAGCATTGCTTTAAAGTTTGAGGAAAGGATTGTAAATTGAGATCAAACATATTGTCTCTTTCATTCAGCTCAATGAAGAACAGAATCCACAACAGCGTGAGGTGAATCAACTGTTATCGTTTACTGTGATGTGCTTTCACACTTTAGAGGAGGTGCTTGGTTTCTTGTTGGTCATGAACTGTAAGTTCTCATGGGTTCTACACTGACAGGTTTCACCATCAGCCTCTGTGGGCACCACATCCCAAAATGGTCTTGGTGCAGAAACAGGAATAGGAGACCTGATGTTCACTTTCTGAAAGGAACTTCTGGTGCAGATTTTTTCATTGTTTTTCACTACCCTGAGCCTTCCACTTAGCACTTTTTGTATTCATATTAGTTTGTTGCACTCATTGTATTCCTTTTAGTTTGTTTCTGCACTGTACTTTTGCTCTGGTTTATGCTCTTAGATGCTTGTTTAAAAAAGGAGATCCACTTATGACTTCTGGTGACTAGTAGTTCTCTTGAATACCTATGTTATTGTAAGTCGCTTTGAATAAAAGCGTCTGCTAAATGACTGTAATGTAATTGTGTCGGTTAGCAAACAATTCTGTCTTTTCATCTTCTTTTGAGTGACAGTTTGCTTTCTTCCTGTTGTCATACGGCTGACGTCATCCCTTAAAAAGAAAGCCTTTACTTTCTCTTTGCGTTCAGCAGGTAATCTGTTGCTTGCCTTTCTTTCCAAGGTTATGAGGCCTCCACTTGGTCTTGGAGAAAGAGCAGTCCGGGCTCTGACACTCTTCTGAAGCTTTTTCTTCCTTTCTCAACATTTCTTTCTCTGTGCTCTCTTCTCTCTTTCACTGAGGTCTGACACTTCCTTTTTTCTTCCTTTTACTCTGTCCTTTCTCCACCTCTCCTTCTCTTTTTTGAGGTTTTGCTGCCTGCTTTCAACATCTGAATCCTGACGTGCCCTGTAGCGCCGCTGCTTTTCTGCAGCAGACAGGGGCGCCATTTCCTGACAAATACAAGCATGCCATTTTTAACAAATATTTTAAAAGTATATAACAAATACATTCACAATCAATTAATGATGAATACCAACACATGCTGGAAACACTACTCCAACACTTAACGTACGTCCACCCCGTTAGCCTACTGTGTGACGGTAACAGGGGGGACATTTTATACTAAAGTTAGCCATTACTACTCATGAGATGAAAAACAAGCTAGCACTTAGTGACAACAGAGGAAGATTTTTAGTACATTTATTAAACTTATTTTCAAAATGACTAAAAATGATTGATTTCCACTATCAATAAGCGTAACAGGGTGGACATGTTATGGTTTACGAGATCATTCAAGCATTCTTAAACATTGGAACAAAGGTTCATTAAAGAGTGATACTTAGTGTGTGGTTGTGTGGAAATGTTTAACGTTGTATTGGGAGATGTTTCAAACATTTTGTGCTTCCTATATCAATGAGTTTTTTACGGTTTGTATCCAATAAACTGTGTACGTGTATTATAATCAAACCTTTGAGTAAGTTAAGCTTTTATTTTGAAGGATGTTGCTTTTGCTTATTATTATATTTTATTTTTATTTTATTTATAAATAATAACATTATTGTTGTGTTTAAATGATACTTGTCATGAAGTCATGCTGTTACACACTCCGGTACAGTAGGTGGCGGAATGCACCTTAAACGTTGGTTTGTAGTCCGCCAATAAGATAATAAAGAAGAAGAAACGTTGCTTTTGTTGCTGCTGGACAGAACGAGGGAAGCAACAACCACTCTCTCGCTACTAGTTTCTCTCAGACTAACATAACACATAAGCTTTGGGTAAACTTGAGTGGTGACGGTGAGTAAATCATTTTTGACATTTATACACTGGTTCTGACTTGTAAATAACTAACATTATGTTAATTCGTGGCAACGTGTTATTGGCGGATAACGTCAGCTAACGTTAGTTTACTGTTGTGCTAATCGCGTGGGTACAGTTTAGACCAGATGCTAACATTAAACCTTAATTCGCCAAATAACTCCGGGAAATACAGCATCAAGATAAACACGGCTAAGTACACAAACTACTGTAGGTTAAGACTGATTTTGCATTAATCTTTCGATGAAAACACGTCCATTAAAGCTAAGCTGTGTAACGTTAGCTGGAAAGTTAGTAAAACGTTGAAGTTGGCTAGCTAACGTTAATTTATAAGCCTCGGGTTACCGCTGAATACATACTGCATGTTAACTATAATGCTACTTGACGTTACTTGTATGAAACGCAATGGTTTCAGTCAGAGTTACTGGTAAACTGACGGTTAACGTGTGTTATCTTGCTAGCATTACATGTTTCACTCAGCTATGGTTGTTAACAGGGTGATGTGCCTCTGTCTGTCCCCAGGTGTCTCACAATGATAATCCCCGTCCGGTGCTTCACGTGTGGGAAGATCGTGGGTAACAAGTGGGAGGCATACCTCGGCCTACTTCAAGCAGAGTATACTGAGGGGTGAGATACATACCTGCTGGTTTTAGTTGCATCTTCAGATGTCACTGGTAGTAATGTTCGTGGCAATATATTACTAACATCGTGAATACGGATTAAGTATAAACCAAAACAAGTACATATGCAACGTGTACAGCAGTTGTGCCAAAAGCATCTTCTAGTCGCAGTGAAGTGGAAGTACAACAAACGCATCAAACCTTTCAGCCTATTCATCTGTTATGTTAATTTCCTCCAAGGTTTCGAGTTGTCTACAGTCATGTGATAAATCAGCAATTATCTGAGGCCACTTACGATGCTATCCTTACTATAGTCTACTGTAAATGTTATTCACTCGGTGATCTGTATGCCATGCATTAGGACTAACATTACCTCCTCTCTCCCTCTTAAGTGATGCCCTCGACGCCCTGGGCCTGAAGAGATACTGTTGTCGGCGGATGCTCCTTTCTCATGTGGATCTTATTGAGAAATTGTTGAATTATGCTCCATTGGAGAAGTGATCGTTACTGGCTACCTTCAAGAACAACGTGGACTTTAGGGGCTGTGGCATGGACAAATTGAATGTCCATGCCACAGCCCTGTTAAAATATTTATGTGACAACAAATGGCAACTTGAGTAGAGACTTATGGAACATTAATTTGTGCACCTATTTGATGTTTTGTTTTCTAAATAAAGCCGTGAAATGACATTGTTACCAGTATTACTGTTTTATCCAGTTACCACAATGAAAGCACAAATATAGGTAATTATTACATCTGTGTTCCAGTGAGCAGATGAAATGCAACCTACGTGTCAGAGGAAATAAAACACAGATCATATTGTCAGGGAATGTGTTTTTAATCTATAGATTTAATACAAAAGAAAATGATAACGGTACACTATTTCATAAGTTAAGAGGTGTTCCTGCACATGCAAGCATTGGAATCTGATGATCCAGCAGCAAATCTACAATGACATTTTTTTCTTCTTAAAACAGGTAAAAGTCCCAGTATGTACAGACAACGGTTGGAAAAAAAAAAAAAAAAGTAGTACATTTTATACTTTGAGATACATCTTCAGTCTCACCTTTAGATTCCTCAAGATTTTTATGCAACAGAAACGAACAATCTTTGTCTTCGATCAGCTTCACACTTAAACACTCCATCAGTCTGGGGAGGAAGAAAAGGCATAATTTCAAAGTCTCATTCATACAAATCAAATATGGACTGTAAGAGCCAACAGCACAATAAAGCAAGAGCCTCAGAATGTGTGTTTCTGTACAACTACAGTACTAAGTAGTGGCAATTTGTACGAGCATCTTATGCCAATTCTTAGGAATCCTAAAACTAGAGAACTTTACAAACCTTGGTATTGATTGAAAATAAAAAAAGGTTTGTAGTTCTGTCCAATACAGCCTAAAACATTAAAGTAAACCTAGAAGTCTGTACTACAGGACGTTTTTTTAGAAATGAATCGCATGCCTAAAATGACTGTTTTGGACTGAAGAGTCTCATTAGCCAGATATGAGACAATACTGACATCCATAAATAAGTTGAGCACAGAAAAATAATATGCATGTGATGTTATATATTCCATCTTAACAAAATTGTATTTTATTCAATAACATTTTAACCGCTTTTACATTTGTTAGACAGTCATATTCCAATGATTTCATAATTGTCTATCTGAAAGACTCCATGAAATAAAATATTTCATGTTTGTAATAATCATGTTTGTTGAAGCTTTTTACAAATAGATACATTTTTCAATCAGATAGTCTCATTGAGATCAATAGCTGTTTTGCAAGAGAGACCCGAGTACAGCAGAAGAAACACAGACACAGCAAACACAGTCAGGAACACACGCCCAAACAAAAAGCATCAGAAACAATCAGACATCTATTAAAACGCCCAAAATAGCTTAAGTTTAATAAAAAGTTTAAATTCATTCAATACAGTGACACAAGTTTTAAGTCTTCTGAAGCTCACTCCATTTATATGGGGCAAAGTACTCGAGGCAGTCTGCTCTACTTCAGTCTTTAGTATCTAGAGTTAGTCCGTCCTGGGATCTGGCTTAATGAACAGAAATGTTACTGTTGAAAAGAGACACGACATGCCGAGACATTTACAAACAGAAATGATGCTGTAAGCAGTAAGATCATGATTGACGTCCAGAAGGTTGAGCATGGTGACTGTTGCAGAGAAACAAAAATCTGTAGGTAGTGGAGCTACTCAATAACTGTTATCACTATATGCTATGATGATTCTGCATTATTGGGGACACCAAGCGAGCGAAAGGACGTCTTATGAGAGAAACTAACCAACACGGGTATGGCTCTGGGATATCACACTCCTGTTTCATTTGGACACTTTTAGTTAGGCAGTCTTCTCTGTTGTAGTCTTGATTTACTTCAAAACACAGAAGCTCAATATGATACAATGTACTAAGAACTGTGGAACTAATAATAAAACACGCACCGAATAACTAACCGGTGTGTTGGATGAAAAAGTTAAAGGGAGGTTTACCAAGTTAGCGGTATCGGTCTCTGTAATCTCGGTGCCTTTCCCGTTCTCTGGAGCGCTCCTTGTCCCTCTCTCCGCTCCGGGAGCGCTGTCTGTGTCTTCGAGACATTCCTGCACCGTCCCAGCCAGAAGAGTCTTCTCGGTCCCGTTCTCTGTCCCGTTCTCTATCGCGCTCTCTGTCGCGACCCCTGTCCCGGTCCCGTTCCTCTTCCCCAGAACGACTGCTACTTCTGCAGAGAAACGTGCATTTGTGACCGACTTGATCCTCAGCTTGGACACACAAGCTTTGAACGATGGCATGTCTGAGAGTCCTGAAGCATAATTTTACTTACACACACACACACACACACACACACACACACACACACACACACAC
>NW_022280036.1:10945134-10958810 GCF_004355925.1 Anarrhichthys ocellatus
ACACACACACACACACACACACACACACACACACACACACACACACACCTGTAGCCATAGTTGCCCTGGATAGAGACTAGACAGTCCTTGAGGGAGGTGACCAGGGCTTGGCAGCGTTCATCCCCGAACACTCTGGACTGCTTAATGATGGCGATGGCCGTTAATAGAGTCTCCATGGCAACCCGCAAGTCTCCTGAATGAGCAATTGGAGAAGTGAGATATTAGAGACAGTAAAGTAGTGAAGCACTTCAACACTCTTTGGGTTAGGGTTACTAAAATAACTTTTAAAATAGACGACATTTACCCTCCACATAACTCCATGCTACAGGAAGACTGGAAACCCATTTCGGTTGATGTTGGTTTTAATATTTTGTTACACTGATGCTTCTCTGTGACAGGAATTGGAAAATAGGATTGAAGAACAAATAGAGAGAGCTTGGCCTTGAGCCCCACTGAATATCAACATGTACAATAAGAAAACTCAAAGATGTTCCAGTCTGAATGATCTAGAGAGCAACTGCAGGGAGGAAGTGGAATAAATGTCGAAAACTGAAAAACTACTTTTTTTTTTTTAAGTCAGCTTTTTATTCTGAGTGATGGAGTCGTACATTTTCCCCTCTCTCTTCTCATTTGTTTGAAGTGGGCAGGGTTTTTGTTGGAAAACAGTGATGTCATGTATTTACATGTGGTTTGTTTGTGTTGCCAGGCCGCTGTCAATCACATCTGATCAAACCACAACCGCACACAGTACTGATGAAGTGGATTAGCTGAGTTTAAGAGTCTTAAACTCTTATGAATAACAAAGGTTAACTATTTCCTTTTTAAAGTTTTGATTGTTGCTTATTTAGTCATGAATATGGCATGTTGTAGAAAAATGTTTAGAGACTTAAATTAACTGACAGAGAACGGCACTAACTTTGATTAAAGGGTCCGAGTACTGTTTTATCATTATAAACTATATTGTAAGAGGGTTTCCATATGTTCATCAGTAATTGGTAGGGACCAGTCATTTTTCCACACAGCCAAATAAGTTCTGATGTTTCTTCTACTCCACAGAATGTGATGAGCTGTACTTACCAGCTGTTGCTCCAGACACAGCCTTGCTGATGGCGCTGCTTGCGACAGCTTTATTTCTGTTCATCAGCTCTTCAAAATCTCTATCTGTATTTCGAGGTGTTTGTCTGAAAGAAAAGCACAGATTGTTGTTACTAAAAAAAAATAACTTTTGCCATAAAAAGATATTTTCATAATCGCTATGACAAAAGATGCTGAATCTCAATGTGTTGTATTATCCTGAATATGTTCCATATGCTTTATCATGCTGGTCTTTGTGCTACGTAAAGATTCACTTTCCACAGCAACATCATCATCTTATCTAATTGTGAAACCAAACATATCACGGTTCATGGTTTGCAATAGCTTTAAATATAAAAACAGTGTATGCTCTCACTTTTGTTGGCTGTAAGCTTGGCTGCTGTGCCCGTCTTGTGCCGGGGGGAAGAATGCCGGATTTACATGCAGACTGGGAGCTGGTTGGCTGGGAACATGGATTGGATGAGGAGGGAACAAAGGCGGTGGCATGGGTGGAGGGATGTTTGGCGGCATGTGTGGGAAAGGAGGAGGTGGATGACTATGGTAAGCGTTGGGTAATGGGGGAAACCTGTTTATAAGTGGATGTGATGGAAAAAGTGGAGGTAAAGGGGGGTGACTGGGCTCCTGTGATAATAAAGAGGGAATCCTATCCGAAAAATCGGACTCCTTAGGATCTCTGGAATTAATACGCAGGGGTATACCTACAGAGAACACAGTGTTTTTGTGAGAAATGACAGTAATACTGACATGTTGCAATATAATGTAAACTCAATAGTGTTTTCAAGATTTGTGGTGATCTTACGTTTATTTGCTATGTCCTCAAACACACCGAGGTTCTGGCGAGTTGCAAAGCGACAGTCTACCTTATCCCCATTGAGCTCACATTGGGGTATTTTTTCCAACAATATTTTCAATGACTCTTCTGAGGTTACCACCACTTCAGCAAAGCTGTGAAACACAGAAGACGAAACAACACATGTATGGCTACCAACACCAAGTCAAAAATATTCACAGGAAATCCTTTGATTTTGTTTTTATAAACATTAAATCTGCAACCACTCACCCTCTTGACTGGCCATTAATTTTGTTCTCAGCAAATTTAATCTCTTTGATGTCCTTCACACCCAATGTTTGAGCCATGCACGTGATGTCCTTATCAGATGTCCACTGGAGATAGTCACAGGTTTGGGAAATTGAGGGTGAGAAAATGACAGGAGGATAGGTAGTTACTTGTGCTCTTGATTGTGATAGGGGAACTTATTTCTCCGTTCTGTTTCATGTATTCTTTGCTCCGCAAACCCATGTGGAAAAATCAACAGAAATGGTATTGGACAATACAATAAAAGGGTAATTAATATTAACACAGAGAGGGTGCTACTCACCCAGGGGAAATTTCCAATATATAAAGACAGTCTCCTCAGAGAGTGTCTTCCTTGTTGGATTTTCACTGTTGTTGATTTAGCCTCCTCTTTAGGTGGCGTCTTGTTAGCCACATTTGTAGTGACTTTCTTGTCCTGATCGACTGAGCCAGTTAGGACAGCATCATAAAGTTCATTTGCTTCAGCAATTCTGTCCAAATCCTGTGTGTGATAGAAAAAAAGCAACAATATCATATTATGTTTTATTCTGTGAACCTCGATCCTCAATGTAAAGAGCATAAATTAACTATACACTGCCCGAGGAAATACGAATCCCCAGGCTCTCCAGCAGCTGCAAGAAATGTGGAGTAACATGGGATTGTTTCTGTATTTTCTCGAATTGCCTAAACTACAAGGATCTGTGCACAACATAAAGGCTACGAGAATGGTACTTGATTCAGTGCATTTTCTACTCTGGTGAATAAAACACACAATACAGCATCACAAGAAGATGGGCTTGATTCTGATAGCTGAGGCGATGGACGCCTGAATAATAAAAACAAAATGAAATGTAGTTTTATTTTTGACTGCAAATACGCGCGTGCATCCAACTATAGTCCTCCCACACAAAAAGAGGGTTAAAGTCTGACGTTGAACATGCGTGATCAGTTAACACGGATTTAAAATGCAAAAAATATATATTTTAACTCCACTAAAGCAAGGTGCTGACAACTATCTAATCTAATCTAATGTTGCACTCATATGCTGCTCTCGCTGATGCATTTGCTTCTACAAAAAAAGATCAGACTCACATCTTCGTTTTGATTCAGGTCACTGTAAAGATCAATGAAGTCCGTTTTGGAGGTACTTGGTCCGGCTGCAGGTCTAGCAGCCATCCCGTGGGCCTAGGATGGTCCAATTGATGAAACTGCAGCTCGTTAGGTATGTTTTGTTTTTGGTGTAGTTCGCACATGCACACGTAGCAAATGATCAGTGCATGCTAACAACAGGTGCACTTTCAATATACGGGGATTTGTTGTTAGCGTTGCGCCTTGTTGCTAACGTTAACCAGCTCGAGTCCGCACAAAAATGATAAACTTACGTTAACGTTAGCTGAGACAAAATGTGATAATAAACCGAGAATACGACATGCGAACATTAGTCGATAAATGATATTTCAATGAGCACTTTCAAAATACATGCAGGGTCTTTAATGTATGAGCTTAAATACAAATAGTTTCAGCCTACTGGAGGCTCGCTCTCTTATCAGCTAATGCTAATGATGCTAGTGCTAGTGTGCTAACGCTAATCTTTCAGTACCAGAAGTGCGTCAGGAATATTTCCCCGGTTACCAACAGAAAACAACATTTGGTTCCTGCTGCACGTCTCTTTAAATTATCATTACATTGATTATCAAAGAAAAATAAATACTGAATATACACAAACTAGGTTTCAAACCTTAAATTTACCACGCTGGGGGCAATTATGTTTTCAAATGGCCAACCATGATGGTTACCTTAGCACTACGGCGTCATGTGTGAGACGTATCCGGTCCCCCCTCGATAGTTGTCCGTGTGCTGCTGTAACGTGAAACCTGCTTGTGTAATTGTACTGTTTGGTGTCTGACATTCAGATGTCTGCAGCGTTTTGACGGCGGAGAAGCAGTTCACCAAGAAGTCTCTCAACGTTACAAGAACGACGGTTAAAATGCTCTCTTCTGTTGTTGCGAAAAGGGTGAGTTATCTAATAAACGTTACACTTATTTGTAGATGTGTTGCTAATTCACTCGAGGACATTTGAAAGATCTAACGCTAATTAAAAATATGAAAACAATATTAAGCGAAATGTAATAACCAGCTTAGATTGTTGATATTGTAGTATTAATGTTAACTGTGTCCTGCTGGAGGACAGTGGTACAATCCCGGGGTAAACAGTTGTACAACAGGGTAGCGTGGGACATTACGTAATTCACCTCTGCTTCGGTGTGACGTTATTGATTTTAAATTTAGGCTAACTACACTTCAGGTTCTTAATCTACTAGAAGGCATGTAAAAGGTTTATTTTGTTAGCCTACTCGTGTGTGTTACATTGATACCATTGTAAATGTATCATTACCGGAAGCTCCTTTTCTTGATATTTCTTTATTGCGCTGTCTTTGCACAATAAAAGCCCCAAACAAAAAAACACGTTCTTCTACACAGCAAAAAGAAAATGCAAAGTATTAAGAGTTTGATGGCAGAGAGAAGTAAGAACAAGAACACCACACAAGAGAGGTAAATGGGGCAATTATACCAACATATCTAAGGAAAATTGCTGGATAAATACATATATAGATACTTCATACAGAAATACAAAAACAACCCTACATAAAATCATTTGGTCTCAGTGCGACTCACACTTTCCTCCCATGTAATCGACATAAAGCCCCATTGAGACATGCACCTCGTTACATAAATATGAGAGCAAGGACAAAGATTACAACATCACCGCCTTCTTCAAAAGATGTTGAACTGATTACACAGTGAATTAATTGACCCATCACATGAATGTGATGAAACCATACAATACAATGTGCTAGTATTTGTCTCAAACCTGTGTGTTTTGTTGTCTGTCAGCTGGTGACAGGTTTGTGCCAGGCAGCATGGAGACCGGCAGTCACAGGGCTGGTACCGCCTCGTGGTTATCGTGGAGATTCGCCAGATGACACCAGGGGAGACCTGATTGAGATCCCCTTGCCCCCTTGGGATGAGAGGCCCGGCGAGTCCACTGACATCAAGAAGCGACGCCTGCTGTACGAGAGTCGCAAGAGGGGCATGTTGGAGAACTGCATTCTGCTCAGGTTGGTCTGTTTTTCACTTATCTGTCTGTCATCCAGCCATACTAGTGACACACTTTAGAGCACTGGTATAGTGCAGGTGGGTTTCAAGTGTCAGTTGTACCTTTTTAATATATTTTACATTTTGCCCACTTTGTCATTTAAGTTCACAGTGTAGAATAGGGTGAGGGTGGTGAGAAGTAGGGGTGAACAATTTGAAAAGAGCAGGGTAACAAGGGCAACAATAAGCATGATGATAATCATTCATAGTGATCATAAAAGCACACTTTTCCTCATAGAAAAACATCCCACTGGTCATTGTGAGCAGTGTCCGGAGGCAGGGATAGGAAAACACGTATTCATATCTTGTAGGAACTCCACAGTAGACAGACGGTACAGAGATTAGGGTTATTAGTGGGGAGAGCAGAAGATGACTGATGACTGACATTGACGAGGATCAAACCAGAACGCGGCAGTAATGCAACGATAAGGAACACAAAAAGAAGTTCCCAGTGAGCAGTCCATTCACCAGCCGCTCAGATAATTACCAGCAACAATGACTTTCCATTTTTCAGGAAAGACTCAAATGAATTCTTCTCTTCCAGCCTTTTTGCAAAGCGTTACCTGAACACAATGAATGAGAAGCAGCTCTATCAGTATGACAGACTGATTAATGAACCAAGCAATGACTGGGACATCTACTACTGGGCAACAGGTGAGAGAATACCTTTATAGGGATACCTAATAGTTTCTTCTCACAGGTTTGACGTTGCCTCTCATTCAGTACAGTAGAGCTGATGCATAAGAATCATTCGATAGAGAGCTGGAAACAGATTTCAGACACTGAATGGAACTTGGATATACTTTAGATTATCAGCACAAAACACGTTAATATTTAATGACAAAACATTTCGCCTTTGCAATATTAATGTTTACACAAATTGCAATAACAACTAGAGACCGATGGGAGCGATGGAATAAAATCTGGCCCGGGGCGTAAAGGGGGGGCAATGGCCGCTTTCTACCGCCCTACTTCTGGCACCCTTGTTTGGATTACACCCGTCTTCGAAGTCAACCTTCATTTTGATTTTGATTATTGCTGTGACTGCATTTTGCACGGTTGTGACGTTGCAGTGGACACATTCTGTCCACAGACAGACAGAAATATAAACATCTGGCAAAGTGTTTAAAACCATGTCTGTATTAGTTTCCTGTCTCCAGGATCACCATGATGACACACAGATGCAGACTCACGAGGTGAAAACTATTTCCAGTGTAAATATTTGCTGTTGTCACTTAAGGGTTTTGTGTTAACAGCGACAAAGAAATCAGACTTGCTCCTTTTAAATTCAGTCTGCAACACAACAAAGTGTCGAAGACTCCAGTGGGTATAATAGTGATAAAATGCCTTTTTTTTTTTTTCTTCTTTTTTTTTTAAACTGGTAATCATTCATGGCTGATGATGCCGAAATAATGAAATCACTGCTCTGCTTACAAACAAACATCGATTCTGTTGCTGTTTTTTCACCGCTCCTTTTGGCTCGGACTTCATCCTGGGAGCTCATTCACTGTCCCAGTATAACTAACCACTTTATTCATGAGATTGTCTCTAATTTGAGTCAATTATGTGTCTGTTTTGTTGTGCAGAACAGCCAAACAACAGAATCAGTGTGAGAATATAGTCAACACGTCCAATTGGCAACGCCGCTCTCGAAAAACCAAACAAAAAATGTCGCAGGCGGGCTGACTTCTCTGAAACCAATTCTGCATGAATCATTTTATACTCTTAAATTATTCGCTGAAATACTTTCCATCTTGAATTAATAAACAGAAGATTTTTGACCACTGAGAAACTGGGAATGAGCCCCGTACGAGGCATTCAAATGACCAGATGAGACCTTGGAATCAAGAATCATAATTCTGCTTTCTTATTACTACAATATGAAACAAACACAAATGTTCAGGAGGAGTTTTTTTCTTATCATCATCCGGAGTAAAGGATCATGTTGAATCAGCCTTTCAGTTTTATGTTCTCAGCTGGTCCTAAAATAGATTACGGTGATGTCAGAAGGGCTCCCCTCTGTGTGCTCTTGTTCCTCAGCCATATGTCATAGTTAAACCTGTTCTCTCTGTGCTTACAGAAGCCCAGCCCACCCCTGACGTTTACCAAGGAGAGATCATGGATATGCTGAAGGAGTTCACAAAGAACCGCAACCAAGAACAGAGGTTAGATGCACCCAGCTTGGAGTACCTGGAAAAGGAAGGCCAGTGAGGTCCATGGCCCTTTGGACCTTCTCATAGACTCATTTTGGGTGGGGGCACAAGGTGAAATATCAGTGTCATAACCCACCAGAAAAAAATCTCCAGAGCCAGCTGTGTTTTTTTTCAGTGATTCTCAGCAGAATGAACAAAATATTGTGGCCTGGAAAAATATCTCGAAGACTTTACTCTCCAGTACTATACACCTCTCCGTGAAATATTCTCGTCACGGAAGCCTCCATCCTCTATATTTCCTCTTCCAACTCCAGTCAGTCATTAAAGGGGGAAGAACATTCGTGGAAGCAGAGGGAAGTTGGATCGATCGCAAGTTGATGCAACACAATATTAGCAAGGTGCTCTGAATATATTAACATTAAGTGAATTGTAAATGTTTGATTCAAGACTGTACATTAAAACTGATGAATGTGTGAGATGCGTACTGAGTGAGTCAGCTTTGAAAGATGGAGACAAGTTGACAATCTGTTTGTATACGAGATAGTTAAACACACAGACTCACACATGAGTGTAGCTTGTTGAATTGTCATGGTTGTGTTCAATGATTTGACTGTACCTATCACAGACATTATGGGTTATTTAATAAATGGTGATGACTGTCTTCTTCTTCTATTACTATTTTCACATACCAGAGGGTTAAATATCATACTGATGGTTGGTATTTGTTGCATAATGAAGGTTGCCTGCAGTATCGGTACATGAACACATGGTGGAAGCATATCACCTTGCTTTCAGTGACGGTCAAACTGAAACACCTGCTGATCTTGGTATCTTTGTGGCAAATGGGTCACCTGCAAAACACACATGTCTCACATTCCTTATCATTCATGCAGGATAAAATGTGAAAACATCAGTCCATCGTTGCCATATTTGTAGGAATCCTTTCAGCCTTTATGCAGAGAGTAAAAAAACATCAACAAAAAATAACCCGACTGTAACTACGCTACTGCATTTAGGGATGAAAAGGATGTTAGCTGTGGAATATACAGTGGGTTTTTATTACAGCTTTTATGAAGCAAAGCACCGCTGACATTTTCTGTTAAGGTGATTTTTTTAAATTAAAGCACATATATTTTTTTCTAAAAGCCGTGTAAACAAGGTTATAATTCTCTCCTCCACCACTGGATCACTGTGTGCTGGCTGTGGGGGAAGTTTCTTGCCCGGCTGTGTGTCATGTTGGTTCAGTGGAACCTTGTACTGAGAGCAGAAGGGAAATGCCCTCTGGCCAGGAGATGTGCACAGAATCTCAAAACTGATGACAAGCCTGCTCGTGCACGCCCAGAGAATCATAATGTGCACATGATCCACTGCCTAGGTGTTGCACAAACAAGGCAACCGTACAGCTATGAGACAAACGTTGATGTGCATTTTCTTTCTCGTCACTTTTAAAGGAAACATATGTTGAGTAAGTGTCACAACCTTCAATGTTTATGTTCTTAGCTTGTCCTAAAATAGACTACGGTGATGTCAGAGGGGTTCCCCCCTGTGTGCTCTTTGCTCCTGTGCCATCTGTCTCTCCATATATCTTAATAAGCGGTGGAGAGTACATTTACTCAAGTGCATTTTTCTGTTACTGTATTTCCATTTCGGTGACTTTCTACCTGTACTTCTCTACATTTCAGAGGGTAATATTGTACTTTTTAGTCTACATATGTTTTACACTACATATTTTGACAACTGTAGTTACAAGCCTCTTTTTAGTTTAAGATTTGTCATTAAAAGTATATGACACAATGATAAAATACAATGCAAGATTGAACCACATCCTTCTCAAAGAGGTAAAAGTATCCAATATTTCACAAAAAAAGAGCAAATATTAGGGGAAAAGTCAAAAAGGTGAATACAAACTTGTAACCTATCTTTTATTCTACTATTATTCATCTCACGACCCCTTAGATTGGTCTTGAGACCCTTTGGAAGAGGCCTCCCCCCTAGGTTTAGAACCACTACCTTATTGTATATGAAGTAAAACCTGCTCCACCTCAACCAGCCACAACCATTTTGTATATTATGTATACAATATGTAATGTATAATAAGCCTTTTTTCAAAATGGATACTTTCATATGTGATCATTTAAGTACACTTAGCTGCTAATACTTATGTACTTTTATTTAAGTAGGCATTTGAATGCAGGACTTTTACTTGTAATGTAGTCATTTCAATTATTGTATTGGTACTTTTACTTATATGTAAATGATGTGGATACTTCTTCCACCACTAATCTCAATGCATAAAATAAATCACTTTAAATCTAAGCCGTCACTGTGGCTGTGGGAATGTCCTGCACTAAACACTATTCATTTTCCAATAGATAAATCTGAAGTTTATCTGGTGTCACAAATCCCTGCTCTCAAGAAAAAAGGATGCCACCTGTGGATCCCACATGCAGGGCAGCACAAATAATGTCTTTATTGCTCTGAGTGTATGTTCATGTGTTGCCCACGCACACCCACTGTGCCTATCTGTAGCCATGCGCTCCTGTCATCCTCCACTGCTGCTTCCTGTGTCGTGACGGCTCTCTGTTTTATCCTCAGCCCTGCCGTCTCCCTCTGCTCCCCTGGAATTTCACTCCATCTCATGTTCTCTTGTTTCTTCTCTCCACCTCCAGCATCTCCAGCCTTCATCCTGTCTTCCCATGTCTGCTGGAGAGTCGTGAGCGGAGGAGCGGCGCAAACGGAAACCGCTCCCACTGGTAAGAGTTACTACATCTGCTAGGTTTAACTTAGGGGATAGATGTGTTAGATAGGCTGGAAAATAAACATACATACACTTTCTCAACATAACATGCACATATTGTTTTCTGTTAGAGGTTATGTTGTGTTGAAGAAGCAGTGAAATGTAGGGTAGGAGGCACAGCAAGCAATTTCCTTAATTAGTCATCAGCACCAATTCGAAAGATCCATGTTAATTACCCTTATAATCTACGCTCAAACTTGAAGAGAGTAGGAAATAGAGAGTAAATGTGTGTTTCGTGCTCTAATAGCTGTGGCTTTATCACTTGAACCATGTATTTGCAATTAAACTTCAACAAAAGGACTTTATGATATTAACACCTGAAATCAGACTGAACTGAGACAGTGAGTTAGCAGCACGTCTCTGTGAAATGAGTTACTTTGATGAAAACTGCACTTAAAGTCTCCCAGTTTATACTCAGATCTTTAAGGTTTTAGATTACAGTTTTACTTCATTCTGCTACATTTCAGCGAGGTTATTGTACTTTTCACCCCGCTAGATTTACTTGACAGCTGTAGATACTCGTTACCTTTCAGGTAAGGATTGTTTGAAATTAAATCACAGGTTTACGTTACAAAAATTAGTTTCTCGCCGAGACCCCTTGGTTATAATTGATACGTCTGTACTTTTTCTAAGTACGATTTTGATTGCAGGACTTTTACTTGTAAAAGTATTTTTTATATTAACATATGGTACTTCTAGTTAAGTAAAGGATCTTATTACTTCTCCCTCCTATGCCTTCGACTTGAACCAACTACACAGAATAAACCTTTTTGTCGTTATATAATAGAAATAACAAAAACAAGCTTCTGAAAAACTCATAACAATACCAGAAGTATCTTTTTTTTTATATACACATCTATATTTTTATATACACTGTACAGATTTCAAAAAAATAAATGGTTGATATTTAACATTGTGCACACCACAGATGTGTAACTACATAGAGAAAGAGGGGGCTGCGTTGATACCAAGGACAGACAGATATCAACAACCCCAAATACTGATGATTTTTTTTCATTTTTTTTTTCATACAGGACACTTCACAATCATTTGTACAGTATATAAATTAAAATGTTGCTGGTTAACCTCTCTTTGTCTCAAGCAGTGTCCCAAGAGAATGCCCTAAACCGTATTTGGCCAGTGAAGGGTGTAGACATCCAAAATTTAGCTTGATTTCATAAAACTAAAATGTACCAAACCCTGACTGTTATTTAACCAATATTTAAGTTGCATTGATTAAAGTGACTTTCACTAAGCCTTTGGAATGTAATGCCTTGTTTCTCACACAGGGCCATCAGGAGAGACAGGTGACTGTGTTCCTGGTTATTTTGGGATGCTCTGATGCTCTGCTCTGACCTGAGACGTAGCTAACAGTGATGCAAAGAGGTGATGATTATCTCCTGTCTCACCGTCCCCCCCCTCACTCTGACACTTGGAGAGGGGGAGCACATATGGTGAGGAGCAAGGCGTGGCAGGGTTTATAAGGCACACACAGAACACTTTGTGCCAGAAAGCATGTGTGCACGACGGGGGTGTTTTGGGGGTCAGCTGTGATAGTGCCACCCTTCATTTCTTGGATCAGAAGGACAGACAGGACAAAAATGTTGGTAGCTGCTTCTGTCTGAACTAAACAATTATTAATGATGGTCAAAGAAAACAGGTTTCTTCTGTTGTAAAGCTTGTTTGTGACATTTTTTTCTTTTTCAGCTCATATACAACAGATTTGCCTCCCTCCCAAACCAAACGTCCTTTTAAACCACACACCAGGAAGATAACCCTGCTAGGAAGAGAGGTTTGTTCCAGCATCGTCAACAAGTGCAGTGATTCTTAAAGAAGTGAAAAAAAAAATTCTTTGTACATCTGGTTTGTTTCATACAGAATAAAAACGGTAAACAATGTTGTTCTGTAATAACCTGGCAAAATAGAACTCAGTGCAGATATATATACAGACACAGAGGGACTCACAGTAAATAAAATCACACAAATTCATTTCAAATATCAACACTCACACATGCACACACACATCCAGTAGACAAAAACGAACAGTGGAATGTAAAAAGATTTTTTGTCCTCTCTCGTTTGTTTCATAAATACCTCTATGGGACTTGGGGGAGGTCTCATTCAGTCAGTGAAGCAAACAACTGGAAGACTGACTTGTTATTGGTAAAAAACCCAAACTAAAAAAAAATTAACAAAAAATCAGGTCTAATATTGTCCTTGGACATATAGTGCTTTGTAAAAATGAAAAATAGGTTTATATTGTTCTGTAAGAGCTATTCCAGGTTTAATGCACAGATAGTGTTTTACATATTGTACAACATTACATATTCAACATATTACCATCTGTTACCCTAACAAAGTAATTTATTGCCTGCATACATAAATTGTCAGTTCACCCAAATCATAAAATATTGAGTGTATCAAAACTAAAAGGCCAATTTCTAGCTTTTTCCTTTGGACTCACCATCCTCACTTCAGTAATAGTAATGATAGAGTTCTCTGAGTTGAATAAAGATCTCACGATGGAAGAATGTCAAACTGTTCAATACCTGGTTTGCACAAAGTGGCGATGCATCAAACCAGTGGTGGGGGGAGGGGTGCTGGGCTGACCTTGCTTCCAATGATTTTCAGATTATGATCTTTCTCAGGGTGTTTTGGCGCCCTCAGGTCTGGTTCAATGCCACTGTGTGCAAGTGGGCTGAGCAGTCTGTTTACCACCACCAAGGTGATCCTAGACTCAACTGAGCGAACTCCACCTGCTGAGGAAAACTCTGAGATGTGGTTAAAAAACATAAGCACGTAAGGGGACCTTAAATTAAGATTTTTTGCCAAGGCCATGCAGGAAGTTTTCAGATTTAGATTCCACGATGGAGGTTGTGTTAAAATAATTGATGCATAGATGTTGTTGTCTTCTGTTTTCACAGTGAAAACCATTCATTTAGGGGTTTGTGGATTATCCGATTAACCGGAACAATGTTTCTAGATAGACAAGCTGGCACAGCTGTTGAATTTTTCAAAAGCCATTTCAAATGCTATATCTTCTTTGTACTTGAGGTGGCAGCAGTGATTTCAGGGGATCAAACCACAACATATATGTACATCTGAAACTATCCGCCTGGCTTAATACTACTAGAGGTTAGAAAATACTGTACGTGTGTCTGTGTTTTGGGTGGACTGACCCTGTAACCTCAGTGACCTCCCCACGGCTTCGCTAACTTCAACACCACAAATTCTAACAATACCTTACTTTCATAATCGTTATCAACGGCTATTTTCAACGACATCTTATAGTCTTATCTTAATTTAGCTGTTCAAGTCCAAAATACTCCCTCATTCACACACACACACACACACACACACACACACACACACACACACACACACACACACACACACACAC
>NW_022280036.1:10958820-11003753 GCF_004355925.1 Anarrhichthys ocellatus
CACACACACACACACACACACACACACACACACACACACACACACACCTACACACACAGACACATTAACCCACACTTCCACATTTATGGAAGCTGGCTTTTTGCTTGTTTTCAGTGTCTGGAAGAACAGGTTGATTCTCTAAGTTCTTTTGAAAAACAAAAAACAAAACACAACATTAATCACTTGACTCTTTTCCCCCCTGTCCATCGGGATTTCTTTTCCAAAGAAAAAGTTATTTTTTTTGGGGAGGGGGGGGGACACTTGCCCTAATGGACCAGCGATAAATGTTCATATCCTTTTTTTTTGTTGAAGAACTTCAATCGGGGTTACAGCACATCACCCACAGCACGCACATACAACGAAGGGTTCCCGCCAAGGGAGAATGCCAGAGAAAGAGTGAAAAAGATCAAACATGAGCAGAGTGACAAGAGTCCAATTCCAGTCCATTTTCATTTTAAATATAGCCCATCACTCTTCCATTGTTTCGGTTTTCCTGGTTTTTCAGGCATTGAGAAGTATGGAGAAGTCGTGACAGTAAGAAGACTTGAACGAAGGGGCGAAGAGCAGAGTGGAAGATTCCTCACTGCGACACCAGATGAAGGTGGCAAATGGGTCGCACAGCTCAGGTGCATGTTTGAATGAAGCCCGTCTTGCCGCCACAAAGGATGGTTGGAATATTAGTTTGATCCATTTTTGGTTGACAGTTTGTATTCATGGGTGGCAAGAGGTGCTGCTCTGATGTTAAACACAGTGGAGTGGAGGAAAGACTGAGAAGTAAAAAAAAAAAAAAAAAATCGAATTGAAGGGGTCACAGGGAGGAGGTGAGTGAAGACATGAAAGACATTTTTAAGTTCAGACAAAGAGATGAGACGGGGGGGGTCAGGTGGGAATTGGAACTTGACGAGGGTGAAATTTAGGGATGGTGTCACGAGGACTGAGGGCGGAGGATATCAAAGAAGCCTGAGAACAAAGGGATGACACACATTTCCTGCAGCCCAAGACTGCAGTTAAAGGTTGGGGGGGGGGTATGTGCTGAGGGCAGGGGCTGAGAGGCTGATGCTGAATTCTGAGGGGGAAAACTCTGCAGGCAGGTTGGTTGCTGGGTCCCTCAGGCCTTAAGAGCATGCCACTGAGACACAGGATTACGAGGACGACCCATCATGTCTTTCCAGTGTTTTACCTCTGCAGGGCCGCTCTTCCATGAAAGATAAATCTGTGAGAAAGAGAGAGTCAATGTAACCCAAGTACATAGATTGATGTTATTTGTAAAGAGCTTCCCTCTCTAAAAAAAATACAGTGAAGTATTAAGTAAAAAAGCATCACTGTGCGTCTTAAGTCTAGCCCTGCTTTCACCACTAAGCCTGCCACTCTAATCGGAATTTAACTCAAATCCCGGGCAGAAAAAGAGCCATTACAGGAAGAGATTTCACTCGCTGAAATACTCAGAGAAAGGCTAATGCTGCTGCTAATGAAGATCAAAGGCTGAGTCTTTAAGTAATTCTCATAGACAGAAACTCCTGATCTGTACATGTCGCAGGAAATGCTGTTCAAGTTTTCAGTGCCCTCCGACCATTTGCACGTTATTTATGACTGTGGTCATAATAGGCAACCTATTATTACTGCTGTGTGTAGGCAGATAATATATGTAGTTTGATGGCAATTACTGTAGATGCACATGTGTATGAATGACAGAGAGCACAGTGGCTCATCCATGCAGTACACAGCTCAGATATGTTATTACAGTGTCTGAAAGAATAAGGATTTGAGTTGAGTTTTGGGTTCTTTCCAATAATTTAGACAGAAATTATACATTTATGATTTGTGTTAGAGCTCTATTCTCCAGTTAAGTTAAATACTGATATGAATGAGTGTGGAAATTCCTAATAATTTCCTAAGAAGCTTCCTGAAAAGAACAATGTCTTTTGGCAATAATTATAGCTGAATAGAGAGAGTTAAATTGGTACACTTTCAATTAATTAATTCCAATTAATTGCTGAGCAAGCATAGCATAGACTCTCTCAGTCAGTAAACAGCAGGTCAGCTGAACTTGGAAGAATGCCTACCAGTAACCATACAGTTGAGCATATATGAAGGATTAAGTTTCCGATGATGAACGAGTCATTAATGAATATTTAAAACAGAGCAGTTCTTTCTGTGGAATTCTTCCGAAAAAGCAAGTAACTAACTACCGGACCAAAACCATCTAAACTCAATGTTCTCCATAACTAGCACAAGGAAACATTCTGACAATTTTTTGGGAAATAAAAGACCTTATCCAGCCAATGACAAAACAACAACACACCTATATTGTTAACCCTGCAACCTACACATTCACAGGTTCATTCTTAATCTTGGTGTGTGCAACAGGTCCTTGATAAGTTTGAACTAGCAGATTTTCTCTTCAGGGCAATCAATCTGTTTTTCTCAGAGGCGAGCATACAAATTGCAGATGAATTATAACTGAAATGTTGAAGCAACAAATCCCATATATATACTGTACCATAAAACCAATAATACCATGTTCCTTATATTCAAATCAAAAGGCACATTACAGTTATAGTTGGGGGAATTTGGACACACCTTCTACATCTAGTGAAAATGCAAAACGTACGTTTTAAGGAGTGACTGTATTTACATATAAGAGCATGGACCTCATTTACATGCATGTCATGCTTATTTGTTGTTGGTGGAAGACTAAATGAAAACTGGTAAACATTCAAAATGAAGTGTTTTTATTAATTTAAGACGCACAAGATGGGTCTGCGTGTTCCAGCAGGGGTCAGTAGAGACTGGCTCAGTGATCAGCCGCTGATGGTCACAGAGTCAGGAGAACACAGAGGAAGAGAAGAAGAAGAAGAAGAAGAAGAAGAAGAAGAAGAAGAAGAAGAAGAAGAAGAAGAAGAAGAAGAAGAAGAAGAAGAAGAAGAAAGAAGTGAAGAAGAGAGAAGGAGATACCTTTCCAATGACATCATTGCGACTGAGCCTGTCCTTGTCCATGACGGTGATAATTATGGTGGTCTCCCTCAGCACGTGTGCAGGCACGTCAAAGGGGAAGGACTCTTCGAAAACAGGGTTCAGGCAGCGCTTCATCACCACCGTCTTCTTCTTCTCCACACGCTTGTCCTTGTGCATCAACCACACTTTTACATAGGGGTCTGAGGAGAGGGAATGTGCCAGTTTGTTTACAATATCTCATTCCTGTTTCACCATAGTTGAATGCCATGTTAGTTTATGTGCTGTCATGGATTTGATATCAAATAACACAATTTTCTGATTGTCATTTTGAAGCAGCGATGATGTAGAAGGAAAAAAATAAAAGGACACGGGAGATGAAGGAGTATCTATACCAGAAGTGCCTCCAATGTCCATGGCTTTGAGGTTGCGGGCTTTGATGATGTTCACAGTGATGGTGTTGGCTGTGGGGTTGTAGCACAGAGACACCAGCAGATCCCCTCGACTCCCCTGGAGAAATAACACACAACAACAGCGAATCGTTTACATTTTCATCCTCTTTTCACATTGTTGTCCCTTCTGTTGCTCACTGTGTATTTTGGTTTCTTCCTCTGGCTGTCTGTGTTGTCTCCATCTACCTGTCAGCGTCTCCATATTCCCTTCTTTCTTCCACCAGCACGCTGCCACATTTCCCCTGAGAGCATCCCGGCAGCCAGTAAATGACATCACCCGTTACATTCTGTCCCATCCTCTCTCTCCCCTCCTCCCTCTCCTCCCTGTTCTCCCCCCCCCTCTCTTTTCCATCTTACTCACGCTGCCATCGCTACATGGTTGAAGCTCCTTCCAGAAAGTCTGCATGTTAGCCAGGTCCAGTTTGTTGAGGGGGACGGACACCTCTCCTATGGGGTCATTCCTGCTGAAGCGGTCGTAGTCGAGAACCTGCAGGTATAGAGTTCTCTGGACCACCTTGTCATAGGGGAACCCTGAGAAACAACACAGTCCTAATAAGTCACAGTGATGCACATACAAAAGAGACAGCTAGAGAGTGCCTGCATGTGCTATGAATTGTTAAGTTCATGTATTATGTATGTATTAGGAAAGCTTTCTCTGTCAAACCTTCAAACAGGAAGGTCTCATTCCAGTGGGGGTTCAGATTCTTCCTCTTTACTTTGGTCTCCAGCTTGTGCTTCTTGTCTGGCAGCAGGTAGAGTTTGACAAACGGATCAGAGGTGCCGGAAAAGTCCTTAGCAGGCAAATCCTGGCCTTTGAGAATCTTGACAGTAAGGGTGGAGTCCTGAAAACTGTATCCAACACTGAACTGAACACGACCCAGCTTCTCACACACTTGACCCTCATGGTCATCTTCCTCCGAACCCGGAGACAACTAAAGAAGACAAGAGGTAGAGGAGATGAATGTGATGTTGTGTTTTTATTCAACTTCAGGTGGTTGATACCTTTTAGCTACATGAAGCAGTATTTACTGGTTTATTACTGGTGCATTACTCTATTTTGAAACAAGTTACTACAAGATATAAATGTAGGGCTGCTCATAAGATATGCACATTCAATTTTCAGGAGCACTTATATCCTCAGAGGAGGAAAATGATCCTTTCTTACAAAGAACATCTCCCTGAGATTCATTACAAGGTAAGACCAAATCATTTAATTTGAGAGTAGTTTGCTCTTAAGATGACAAATAATATTTAATCAGGAAGTAAACCAGGAGAGAAACACTCCCCAGTTTATTGATTATCTTCTATGATATAAAACATTAAACACACCTCTCAATATAACACTGTGTAATCAACAGCATCAAAATGATGATGATTCTTAAGTGTCTGAAACATCAATTTACTGCTCACTATAGAGTGAACTACTAAGTGTCTACAGTAGGTATAATAATGAGAAGTGAATGAGTAAATGAGGGAGTGATTTGGCATACAGTAAGGAAAGTATAACATCTACTGTTCAATAGCAAATGAACAAACCCAATTTCTTCACGAGGGCCTCTAAAATAATTAACAGACACTTTTATAGCTTCATGAGGAGGATTTATTGCAGGTTTGATGTATTCATCTGTGTTAGTTTTAACCAGGTGTAACTAATGAACTAACAGTGGAGTGTATAAGTGTATACAAAGTGTAACACCATGGGAATTGCCCCTCTATCACCAGACCGCTGGGTCAAACTCAGCCATATTCACAACATGTTCACGAACAGATGAAACACTCCGGGGACACTAATTCTGCACTTCAACATTAAAAAGCCAGCTCCCAACTGGCTAACTAGCATCATGTTTTGTCACATGGCTGCTTTCTACTGTGTGATAAAGGCAGAAATTGTCCATGGCTGTGTGGAGATGAGAGGCAGATTATCTATTGGTAGACAGACCCTCTGACTGATGATGGCTTGGCCTGGAGGGAGGGAGAGAAATCCAGTTTAAAACGTGCTATCTGATGAGGGAAGAGCTAGAGGCATTACTCAAGGAGCAGTTCCAGAAATTTCATATCCAATTTTGTATTCTCCCACATATTTCTAATGGTGCTGCTCAGCCCCTTATTCTCCATGCTGCATATGATCACTTTTCATTATGCAGTCCTCCACCCAACAGCTGGCCTAAATTGCTTTTCCCCATTTTCCATGTTGGGCTCTTTTTCTCTTTTTTACCCAGAGTCCCCCCTTCTCTTTCAATTCTTCAATTCTCCTCTCTAATTTCTTTTTCTGAAACCCAAACATCCCACGTGAAGTAGATGACAAATATTGTCTATCTTGCAAAAATCCAAATCCAAATCCAAAAATCCAAAAACTGCAAAAATTAGCCACATGTTGAATTGTCTGACATTTGCCTCCATAACAAGAAACATGGGTTGTAGCACTGTAGTTTATTTTGAGTCAAGCCCACATACGCTGTCCTGCTGCTGCAAATACTATACAAATACTTGATACTTGTATCAATCAGCTGCTGAAAATAGTCGCCAAGAAAAACATCGACTATTGTTTGAGTAACATTTGTAAAAGCTCCAGTGCCCTGCTGTTTTAGGAACCTATTTAGTCTTTTTAAAACATGAAATATATATTCGTGACTAACTTCTAAAGATTTTCGTTTCCTGAATGAATGTGCTTGGTGCTGAGTGCCACAGATACTGAAAACAGATACTGAAAACTGGGGAAGTCAGAAAGTATTGAGGGACAGATTAATGCATTGCTGGTTTTGGTCTTTTTATGGGCTTTGTTGACAAATCCCAAATGAAAAAGCTAGACTATCTCCAGCCTCATCCTTTGAACAAATAAAGCACATAAAAACCTCTGCAAATGTTTGGATGTGTGTTGACACAGAGGCAAAGATACGTTCACACCACACTGTCACTGGGCCTGAGAGCGCATCAAAAAATGAAAGCAGCGTCAGAGTACATCATGATAAGAACCATGCGATGCTGACAGGACCCCCACCCATCCTCCCCAACCCCTATCACATGAGATGCTTGAGGGGGTTGGACGTATACTCTAACGTTTAATGCCGTCTTTTTGCATCCCTTTCTCCTCAGTTATAGTTTGTCAAATATAAACGGTATATACTGCCACTGTTTCTATAGCAGCACAAGTGGCTCAAAAGTGCAGGATGGGTATTTTCAGCATGAAAGGACGGTTGTGTAATGTATAGACGCCTTTGGCAATACTGCCCAGAATGAGTATTATCATTAAGCACCGCCACTGTGAATTTGTCAGACACACCACGAGACCCACATAATTACACACTGCTCATACCCATCGCTGCCATATTCTCGCAGCACCCACAGCACTGCGTGTTCTTTCACAGCTAATTACCGAACCCCGCTGAAAAGGGAGCACGTCCCCTCCCCTCCCAGGGTCTCACTGCCGGGTGATGAGTACTGTATGTTTCAGTGAGATGAGATACTGTATGGCAATAACTAGCAGCGGTGCTCTACATGTGGGTGAGCTGAGTGGGATGAAGACATTGCTTTCTGAGTGATGAAAGACTTGCGAGGAGGAAACACTTCTCACAGGACTTTGCTGAATCGAACTGAAGTGTGTAGGCTTTCTTTTCTTGCTTTCTTCTCCAGAACAGACACGGTGTATTATTTACAGTAGGTGGCGGACAAATAAATGTAAACACCTCATGCAGAAACATTTTTTAAGGATGATTATGGTTTATTGAAACTTATTTTTGTAGCATTGTCCATCATTTAAATTACACACTGCACTCACCAAAGTAACTACTGTGATCTGGCGGGCAAAGTTAAACCAGGAGGTCATTAAGTAAATAGTGATGTTCACAATGGACAGTTTTGGCAAACCTTGGTATTGGCTCGGATTCTTGAGTTTTCTCACCCCAGCGGACATCTCTTTAGCAGTGCTGCTATGTTCATAAATCACAGCAATTAATTTGAGAAGTAAAATATATGATCACTGACAGAAATGACGGCCAAAACTACAGAAAATAGACCAGAGTTGTAAGACAGTGGACTTGTAACACTGAACTCTGGCTTAATCACATATTGTTTGAGAGAGCTCATAAAGAATATGAACATAAATCTTATTAAAAATACCAAAATATACCATAACAGGAGAAGCTAAGCTGCTGCAAGTTAAAAACAAAGCCGATGGACATAAAAATGTATTGCTAAATGTCCCATAAGCTAATATAACCTGCATTTATTACATTGTTCACAATGGCGATTTATTTGTATTAAGTCACATTTTTAGTGTTTTATATTATTTTGTATACACCCCTGATTCATCGTCCACTTCCTTGTCTCAAGGCCTGAATATAACTTTCATCTTAGATTAAGAAAGATGATCATGAAGCACCACTCAAGTCTCTCAGCTGTCTAATTTATTAAGACTTAAAAGGCTTTGCTGACAACAGTCCCCATCGTCTTAATATAGATGAGGTCGGCAATGCAGAAAACACATCACGAATGAGTTACTGGTGAATCAATAAAACGTATCTCATGGGGCTTCAGATATACTGTGTTGATATTGTGTGTTACCATGAGCTGGTCACTGGTGACGGAGTTGGCCAAGTCAGAAACAGAGGAGTTGGCATCGTGGCGGCGTCCGCTCTCGTCTGGGGTCTGACCTCTGGGGCTGCTGCCTGGTTTGTTACCCGGAGTCCTGTTAACATAGACACGAACACACACATAATTACATAAACATGCTAATAATCAGGGGTCTTTTCCTGTTGCATAATTACATTTCTTCTGTAAACAACAAGGAGTCCATAAAGAAATGTTTTCCCCAGGTTTGGTGTGGGAGAACTTGACCTCGAGCCCATCCAACACCAATTGTGATCCAGGTGTAATGGCCCAACATCAGTACCGGTCCTCTCTAACACTCTTGTGGCTGAATAGAAGCAACAAGGTTCCAAAATGTTGAGGAAGCCTTTGCAAGAAAATCTGCTGAGCAGAATGCAGAATTCAGGAAAATAAAATAGAAAACATGAAATCTGAAAAAAATAAAAACAGATTTCATAGTCTCCTGGAAACTGCTGTTTTCCCACTTTTCCCAGTCTTTATGCTAAGCTACTCTAAAAGGGCAGCTGCAGTAGCGTCTGTCTCTCAAGGGGTAAGAGGCTGTGGTCAGCCGTACTGTGGACTGCAAAAGTGTTCAAGAAACAATGTCTTGCTGAATTAATATAATTAAAATGAAACTACCATCCATCACCACTTGTCACTTCACATACAGGCCATCAACCAAAACCAAATTTACAGTACAAGACCTGTAAAAATAAACAACAATACATCTGACTGATAATCCTTGAAAAATAAATTTAGAAAAAAAAGAAAATACTAAAATCAGTGAAGGGTAAACATGACTCCTGGCTCATATTATGTAACAATTTGGTAAAAAGGGAAAATACAAAGTCTACCAGTCTAGGCATATTGACGAATAAGACTAATGGGCACTTATCTCTGTGAGAGAGACGACCCAGAAAGAACAAACAGAAAGAGTCAGAGAGACAGAGATACTGAGCGATGGAGCAGGTGAGCTGTATAACACAAAGGTAAAAGCAGAAGTGAGATTAGAAGACACTATTGTGGGAAATATGATCTGAGAATAAAAGATGCATTTGAAGACTTATCTCTGCACAGAGGTTGAAAAAAAGTGAAGGAGAGGATTTGCGATTGTTAAGATTCAGAGGATTAATAGAACGAACAAAGGGAGGTTACGGACACATTATTGTGAGACACACAATAACTCACACAAGATGAGAGAGAAATCAAAGAAAGGAAGCAAAAAAGATCTGATTTGGGTAAAGAGTCAGATGCACTAAAGTAGAGGAAAGGAAGCAAACTGACACGTTACATGAGCAAGAAAAATGGAAGGAGGCTGGATGTGAAGAGGAGTGAGAGACGGACAGGGTCTGTGCAGCAAAGAGACAAGTAAAAGCAGAGTGAGGGAGAGGAGGAGAAAAGGATATGGTGTGGAAGAGAAAAGAACGGATTCGTCACTCTGCATTTATTTCCTGTGATCTGCAGGTCAGAGCGCCAACAGTGCAGCCAGGCTGAATTCAAAATGTGAAAGTGTGCCGTTTCATAAGCTCACTATTCTATGTAACAGCTGATAAAGACATCTGAGGCATTATTTCTCTAACAGGTCAAACTGATGTACGCAGAGAGAGCTGGAAATGTTCAATCATAGCTTCTAACATCAACGCCTAACACACGAGTGAACAATGTGTTACCTTAAAATTATTACTTAACACCTGGGCTCGCTGTGCCACTGAGTCGACTCCCTCCTCTGCTGTGTTCAAGGGCCGTACTGTTTTACCTATTTTAGCTCTTTCATATAAAAATTGTCTAAACTTCATGCCCAAACTTTTTAGATAATTTGTCTTTGTTCCAGGCAAGCCTGCAAGAACCACAATTGAGAAATGAAATAAGTTTGTTGTTTTCATCATCTGTTAAATATTTATTATTGTGTGCATCCGATTGTGCCATGATTATGTTTTATTGCACGAATACCTACAACTTTGTTCAATTTGCCCACATTAATGCAAAGATGATCTTAAGTCCATAGATTTACAATGGGACAAAAATCATCTTACAATGCTTTCGGGAATTTGGGCTGTGATCAACTGGTTAAAAGAGTGGAACAAAGATGTTTCTTGACCATTATGTACTACATACAGGAACAGAGGAAAAGAAAAGGTTGGTTTTCTTTTCCAAATGTGCTTAGCTGAGAGAATCTCACTTTTCTGGAAGGAAATTTAAGATTTGAATGGATCTTGAGAATATCTAATCATACAATCTGATTGCCATCCTTCCCCCAACCCAGCTTACATTCTCAATATATTGACATTGAAATAAAAATCAATGTGCAGATGTTTAAAACCCTGCTTCCAATCCATGAGTGTTTAGTCACCGAACATTTGTTTTCCATGTGCATGAAAATGATACATTTACAGTATCCTTTTCAAAATGGTTGTTTATCTTCTCGATAGTTTTTTTTGGCACAACAGCAGCCACAGTCTTTGTATCAAGTTCTTAAGATGAGAATCTTTCTTTTTTTTATGTACCCCTCCATCACCTTCTCCCAGCCATACAGTTCAACTGCAGCTCAGGTACAAAGATGAGCCTTTAAAGGCAAACCCCACTTTGACTATAGAGCACACAATATACAGTATATGTCATGTACCCAAAGAGTCTATAAGAGCTTACTTATAGGAGGGGTTGACTCATTGACAGCCGACTGAGCCCTCCTTATTCAACAGCCAACACACAAGACAGAGGTCACATGAATCTTGAACAATTGAACTAACATAAACACAGCCGGGAACCGTCTTCATTTCATTCTACTGTGAATATTTGGCTATAAGTCATCTCAGCCATACAGAGCACATGCTTTGCTTTAGCACGGTCTGTAAACATATTTAGTGTTCTGTATATTCCAGTTCATAAAAGGGGGCACTGAGCCAACCACAAAGTCTGACTGATTTTCTTGTATTTTGCAAGTTAAATAATACCTTCACTTCATCTTGGTGACCTAGTTTATCAGCTAAAAACGTAGCATTGTTATTGACACAGCTTCTGTCTCTGTGTACAGAAGATAACAACAATATGAAGCAGCCACATGAAACCACATTATGTATTGTGAGAATGCGTCTTATTTACCTTGCGTAACAGTGATGACATTCATGTGTGCATCTTGAAAGGGGGATTGAGTTCATAAGAGGAAGCAGGTGCACTGATTTTTTTGTTGGGTTCTCTGCATTAAGAAATGACAGCAATGTGTCTCTTGATTTAATGTAATATTTTGTCTTTCTTTCTTACTGCATCTTCTTGCAGGTGTACAAGTCCATTTGTCGTTTGCATGATGTGTATTTTACAAAGACAACGGTTTCATGCCACAATGTGTTATTATGTTATTTGTTCTCCTTTTCTTCCCACACCGCCTGCCTTTATTGTCTGATTTTGTTTTGGGGACACAGACACATTTAATGGAGATAAATCAGCATGATAATAACACACTTGTTGCATCAAAACCCTGCATTCCTAGAGAATTTGTATTGGTCAAGTACAGTTGTGGTGTCATAGTCACCAAAGATTAACATGAAAGGGAAATAAACTGCACAGTGTCCTCGATTCAAGACTGTTGACTCAGCAACGGCCTGTGGGACATTGAGCAATTGGGTGTGGTACTGAGGTGAGTCCATTCATGCGTGTAAATATACATATTTACTCACCATCAAACACACACACACACACACACACACACACACACACACACACACACACAGACAGGATGCAGGGCACTGGTGTTGCATAATGTCTCAACCAGATATGATAACATTTCAAATTTAGTCTCATTAAAATGAAATGACGAGACATTTTACAGAAATAGTCGTGTGTGACAATGAGGAATTATCAATTGTCACTAAAAACAAGTGAATTATTCTCACTGCAGTTATTGTTTGATTCACTATCAAAACCAGACATAAAGTCAACATTTTTGTAATTATTAGAAAGCAAAAAATTGACATTTATTTATAATGCCGCGGTGGTGAACTTGTGAAGATATCCGTAGCTGCTGGCGACTCTCTCGTCAGTTACATAATTCATTTTTTAGAGGTTGTTGTAGCCATGACTACTGTAATGTGTGCTCCCACTTTAAGTTGTACTCACTACCATCACGGATTTTGCAGAGGGTTGCAGTAACCATGGTAACAGGAGCCTTCAAAAGAGGGGAGTAAAAAACCAAGGAATTTCCACAGAGAGGGGCATACATTAAAAATAGCTAAAAGGCCACGGGGCAAAGGGAGCACACATTTAGAAAGACTTTGAAACACACTCCTGGAACACACTCTTCCCTCATAGCTACACTCCTCCAAACCCCCGAACCCTAACACCACTGGGTATACGTGAGGTCACGTCGAAAATGGCCGATTTAATATGCCAAAAAAAAGTGCAGAACAACCTCCAGCCATGATACTCACAACAACAGGCAGCAACAAAAATTTGCAATTATGGAACCTTCTTCCCCTGCTAATAGAAGGGTCTGGATCATCAGACTGAAACCAGCTCTAATATAACTCTGCACCTCACTTTTTTGATGGGAAATTTAAATTATCTAACGGCAAGTCTATAACAAAACAAATGAGCACACACACACACACACACACACACACACACACACACACACACACACACACACACACACACACACACACACACACAATCCTGTAGGTCCTGGAGGTTGAGGGCAATATCCCTGGAGAATGACCACTTTGATCTGACACATCGAAACTTAAAACCCTGACTTTTGACCTCACGGCCTTCATCTGGGACTGAGTTGTAAGCCATCTTTGGTGTAATTCGACAAAGCAGGTCATTACATCCCAGGGGACAATGCAGAGACACCTTATCTCCCATGTTGTAAAGTCTGTTCATCTTTGATTAAGAAAGACTGAATATATGAGAAGAACATGCTTCATTCACCCAGCTTTGATAAAGGTATATCATGTAAGTAATTTCAGGGGAAGCGACTGGATGAAAAAAAAAAAATGAAAAATTTCAAACAGTGGTCTGGCAGCAAGGAACATGAGCAAGAGACAATGTCCTTACAGAAGATTCAGAGCAGGCAAAGCAAAGTGCAAGAATTTGAATCATCACGTGTCATAACCAAATCTTTGCGACCATATTGTCCTGCTGCATGACTCCTCATAGCTGGGACACAAGACACTCTAGCTTAGAAATGGCAGTTAAGTATCTCTGCACATTTAATGAAGCACGCGCTGAGTTTTTATTTTCTAAATATAACCAGACTGAGGGGTGAGAAAAACTGATAGGAATAAAAACTTTATCACATGCTGAGCAGAAAAAACATTCAGCAGAGTCCGCCTTCAATGATCCATTTGAAGCACTTCACTACATAAATGTGCTAATGTGTATGTTTCACTTCAACCGATCTAAATAGATATTTGTTGCTATATAAGTTGCGTTTCAATAACATGTTAAAGGAAGGTGAAAGGATTTTTTTTTGTTATTTGACGAATAACATCTTGACCTGTTACTATACACTTATTTACAAGGACAAATAATTTAGAATATTTAATAATTCGCAGATGTCAAAAATCTATCTCAGAATGTCGTAGCAGCTGAAGCAGGATGCATCTTTTGCTGGTTACATTGAGGCCCTGCAGCATTTGTTTAAGTTTAGGGAAAGATTGTAGTCTTTAATTCAGAAAATAGACAGTGACTTGAAGCATGAGACAGAACGTGTTTACTTCATTAACATTTAGCTGAAACCACAGGGTTTCCCCAACCCAAGAGTGATTTTGTTGAACCAAACCACACAAGACCCGCAGGGGAAGGTTTCACAACTATATTCTAGCCGGGTCTGTAATGTTAGGCCAGTCTTCATTTTGCTCTTATTTAAGTCTGATGCAAGTTAAGCAGTTTCACAAAAACAAACACTGACGTATTTCAAGCCTAATAGCCATATTTCCGTGGTTCCGTGGAACAGTTACACCTGCTGACCAGTGGCACCACATAAAAAAAAGAGGAATTCGTGGCTCATAATTTGTGGCTTGTTAACACTATTGTGAAGCGAGTAATGAGAGGGGGAAACGTTTTTAGAGGCTGCAGTAACTCGCTGGAAGTATACAGCAGTGAGGACATCGTCAGGCGGTTTGGTTTGCCTAAAGAAACTATGAGCCTGACTGATGGGTTAGCAGAAGTAATGAGCTCTATCACATTGGGAAGCCACAGCATCTCAGCTCTGCAAATTTTATGATAATGGAAGTTTTTTTTGGTATTGTTATACACTTCACTGAATTTCAACAATAAAACGTCCTCTCCTTGCTGAATTCTTGCAGAAGGCAAACATTTTCTGCTCGAGTGAACAGAGAGCCGATCGGTTTGATGTGGGTAGCTCGGTAAGCCATATTTATTATGTTTGGAAAAAAGTGTTAATTTATCCAGAATTCATAGAAACTACTGCTTAAGATAGTCAATAATTAGACAGCTTTGTGCAACAGATGAATTCAGACTATTAATTTGATCCAAGCCACAGTCAAAAGGTATCAAAGTGCTGTGCTCTGAATGCCCATCATCCACCCTGACTTACTTCCCATGACTTATGTGCCGTGTAAAAATGTAACACTTTCCTCTCCTTAAAAACAAAACATTGCCAGTGAACATAATCTCATTTTTCTCATCAAAATGTAATTAAAATAAATTAGTATATAAATGTAATCTCAAGAAAATAGGGTTTACTGAGAAGATTCCTCACAATTTTATACCTCTCGATGAATTGAATAAAATGTGTTTAGTCCCCTGTGTACTAAGTGACTAAATACTGATCACAGAGATGCACTACGCCTAATAGAAAGCGGATCGCAGAGCTAATTTTTGTTGGTATTTTACCCTCTATCAGTTTCAGTTATCATTCTCTAGAAGTCATGCAAAATAATTAAGATAACGTGCCTCAGGATATGCGATAAGCTATAAAGTGACAAAGATTTATTGCATTTATTTTCATGGCTGGCTTCATGTATATATATTTTTTTATCATTTAGGCGAATTAAACCAGCAAGAAATAGAGCTGGGATTGGGTATATAACTGTGTTGTGTTTCTACATTTGGGGCCAAATCTTATCACATGCAACTAGCACAGACATCTAAAGGTGATACAGGGATGTTACAGAAAGCTCATGGGCGTGTGGGCAAACATACTGTATACCAATGCATGGAAACTGCCCACAAGGAGAAGATTTATCAGAGCCTGGCCGAGCTGACAGTCATCTACGCTGACAGAGGAGCGTACTGTGACATCATCCCATCACAAATCCAGTCAACACCCTCGGGAATGGGTGGATCAGGTGAAAAAAGGAGATAGTGGAATGTAAAAGGAGAAAGAAAGAGAGAGATAAACTGGCATAAGAAAGAAATTTATGTTTAATAGATGCAATTAAATAGAGCGTGGAGGTGAGATTGAGAGAGAAGGCAAAGGTGGAGAGATGGAATGAAGGAGAGATGGAATGAAGGCGAGATGAGGAGACAACGCCTTATTGAAAAAAAAATGACCACTGGGGAGGAGGGAGAGGAAATTGATGAATGGACGGGGAGAGGAATGGGAAGCAGAGGGGGAGGGCGGGAGAGTGGATGGATGGGTGAGAACATGAGGGATGAGGGTTACCAGCAGGGCCTGGATAGGAAGTGTGTCTCCATAAACATTTCTGTATCTGGGTCCTGCTGATCATACACTTGCCCTAGGAGACCATGAAACACAATATAGGTCCCATGTCCCATGATGGATGAGGCCCAGGCAACAATGTCAGCCCACTCAGCGCTCCCCACCAACAGGGACAAATCACCCGGCCACCGCCCTCCTCAACACACAGGCTAATACAACTAATGGAGCCATCTACAGTGTTTGACAGGCTTCATGCTCTTCGAATAGACTTCTGCTGCCTTATTCTTGAGATTTAGTCACTGGGGAGTTACTGTTTTTGTAAATAACGCGTTCCGTGCATAAATAACCGCCAGTGATGACATATCTGTTTCAGAATTAGAGATAAAAGTCAAAAAAATGTGTTAAATTACTTCAAGAACACTGTTTTTTTTTTCTTTTTATTCCACTACTCACTGTCGCCTTCGCTGTGACGTCCCCCTCACTTTCCTTTCATGGGCTCTCTTAAATCAGCTCCCTGCTTGTAGCCACAAGCAGGAACCAGGGAAGTGGTGAATGAGTTCCAGACTTAGATCTGACAGGTTTTTTAAAAAGATGCCTCGTTTGTGCTGACCTACATCGCTTTTTCTTTCCAATCATCTTTCCTCCCGGGCCACTGCCGGCTCCAGAGGCTGCCATGGGGACCAGTGGCCGGCCTGGGGAGTCATTGGAAGGCTTGACTCACTGTGATTGCTGGCTCAGACACACAATGGTCGGATATGTCAGCTGATAAAGGGTGGCAACAACTTCTTGCTTGATTAATACTGTACAGTCTGGCGTTCTGCAACTCAGCGAGTGCAGGATGATGTCATACCTCTGCCAAGATTAGAGATCTGATTCCCACTGAGACTCGACCAACAATGGACACACCCACAGTTTGAATAAGCGCCCAACAAATGTTACGTACTGTTGATCAGTATTAAATTGAGACCGTTTCATAACCAGTTAAAAGTTCCCCATTGTAACTTTAAAGGTGCTCAACATGGAATTCAGAGCATGGTTATTGCCTCCACGCAGCTCTCAACATGGCGAGAGCTGCGTTATTTCCCCCCCCCCAAGAGTGTTCTGCTTAGTCGGCTACAACTGTTGTGTGATTGGCGGATTGCCTGTCGATAGAAATGTGCTTACCTACGCTGTTACAAGAGCACGGACAAGAATTTTCAGTGTCAATGAAGTTGGTAAATTTGACTCATTTAGCTGCTAACTAATTAGCTAGCCTGCTAATTCCACTTTCACACTGGTTATAGAAATTGATCACACATGGGAGATGAGGAGGGACGCTACAATTCCATGACAGCGCTGTGGGTCGAGGCGGTGTTATCAGTGGTAACAGGTGCAGTGCAGAGTGGCGGCCATTAGCTAGTCAGTGAGACGCAACAGAGACACTCAAAGGCACCAAAATGCACGCACAAACCGGCCCGGTTATGAAAACAAACCACAGAGAAGCTACAAAACACCAAAACACAGATGGAGAGTGACTTCATTGTCATCTCAGGTAGACATGACTCCACTCTATCTTATTATGCTCTGAATGTCGTACAGAGAACCGTGTTTATTCTCATCTTCTTTATTCTCTAACCAAATGAAAATCTACTAAAAATGTTTCTGTTTTGACTTTGGGTGCTACTTAATAGCTTAGCGGGTTTCTGGGAAGCGAATATAAGTTATGTTATATATAATATATAGGTGCACTATATGCTAAATGCTGCACTATGTTCACCAGAATAGTTTTAAATACAGAGTACATGGTAATCCCTACCTCCACCAGTGACACTGACTTTCCTGCCATTTAAACTTTAAATCGCACTCACATTACTTTTGCTGAGTCATAAATTCTGACACGACGGCAGACCTTCATTCAAAATTCATATTTAGCATTTGACTCAAAAATTAAAAATCAAACTTGGCTTCTTGTACATAATTGAAGGACGTCTGTCTTCTTCCAACCGTAAAAGTATTGTGCAGTCAACCTTCACGTCTGTCCTTGACTATGGAGATATTCTGTATCATCATGCTGTATGATGTATCAAACGCTGTGTATCATATTACATTACGCTTTATCACAAATGACAAATATCAGACTCATCATTGTTCTCTGGATCACACGGTTGAATGGACGTCCTTACAGTCAAGAAGAAACAGCCATCTCATGTTATTCATTTATAAAGCTCTACTATTGAAGCTTCCAAACTACATCGCATCTCCTCTGTCATTGAAATCTATAGGAACCACATGATCCAGTAACTACTTTACCTTAGATATCCCTCATGTACGCAGTGATGTTGGCATAACTGGAGTTTCAAACTGGAGTCCTCCATTCCCCTTGGAGGCTTTAATATCTGATGTCTTTCTTATGATTATTGTAATTATTGTAATTCTTGTTTATTGTGCATTTGGATAGTTAGCCCACGGACTACAGCCACCTCGCCCGGACCAGGGAAACCGGGGAACCCTCCCGGAGCCAGACCCAGGAGGGGAGCTCGTAGGCGAGCGTCTGGTGGCCGGGCCTTTGCCCATGGGGCCCGGTCGGGCTCAGCCCGAATAAACACCATGGAGCAGCCACCCTGTGGACCCACCACCCGCAGGGACAAGCATCGGGGTCGGGTGCTATGCAGACCGGGCGGCGGGTCGGGCGGGAGGCCCGGGCATGCCGATCGCCGGCGGCATAGACTAGCTCTAGGGACGTGGAATGTCACCTCGCTAGCGGGGAAAGAGCCGGAGCTGGTGCAGGAGGTGGAGCGATACCAGCTAGAAATAGTTGGACTCACCTCCACACACAGCGTTGGCTCTGGAACCAAGCTCCTGGAGAGGGGTTGGACTTTGTCCTTTTCCGGAGTTGCCCAGGGTGAGAGGCGCCGGGCGGGAGTGGGGATACTCACGAGCCCCTGGCTGAGCGCCGCTGTGTTGGAGTTCTCCCCGGAGAGCGAGAGGTTCGCCTCCATGCGCCTTCGGGTTGCGGGGAGCAAGGCTCTGACTGTGTTTTGTGCTTATGCACCAAACAGCAGTTCAGAGTATCCGGCCTTCTTGGAGTCGGTGGGAGGGGTCCTGGAAAGGGCGCCGCCTACCGACTCCATAGTTCTCCTGGGGGACTTCAACGCTCACGTGGGCGATGACGGAGAAACCTGGCGGGGGGTGATTGGGAGGAACGGCTTGCCCGATCTGAACCCGAATGGTGTTTCGTTATTGGACTTCTGTGCTTGCCATGGTTTGGCCATAACGAACACTATGTTCGAACATAAGGTGGCTCATAAGTGTACCTGGTACCAGAACACCTTAGGCCGGAGATCAATGATCGACTTTGGAATCGTATCATTTGATCTGCGGCCGTATGTCTTGGACACTCGGGTGAAGAGAGGAGCAGAGCTGTCAACTGATCACCACCTGGTGGTGAGTTGGATCAGATGGCAGGGGAACCAGTTGGAAAGACCCGGCAAACCCAAACGTGTAGTGAGGGTGAACTGGGAACGTCTGGCGGAGGACCCTGTCCGGGAGGTCTTTAACTCCCACCTCCGGAAGAACTTCTCACACATCCCGAGGGAGGTTGGGGACACGGAATCCGAGTGGACCATGTTCAAAGCCTCTATTGTGGACGCGGCCGCTAGGAGCTGTGGCCGGAAGGTCATCGGTGCCTGTCGTGGTGGCAACCCGAGAACCCGGTGGTGGACACCGGAGGTGAGGGAAGCCGTCAAGCTGAAGAAGGAGACCTTCAAGGCCTGGTTGGCCCAGGGGTCTCCTGAAGCAGCTGACAGGTACCGGCAGGCCAGAAGGGCTGCAGCGGCGGTGGTCGCGAATGCTAAAACTCGGGCATGGGAGGAGTTCGGGGAGGCCATGGAGAAGGACTTTCGGTTGGCCTCAAGGAGGTTCTGGCAAACCATCCGACGGCTCAGGAAGGGAAAGCAGGGCTTACCCCAGGCTGTTCTCAGCAGGGGGGGGAACTGCTAACCCGGACGGAGGACATCGTCGGGCGGTAGAAAGAGCACTTTGAGGAACTCCTAAACCCGACCAACATGTCCTCTGCAGAGGAGGCAGCGCCTGAGGACCTAGGGGGAGGCTCACTCATATCCCTGGCAGAGGTCGCCGAGGTAGTCAAAAAGCTCCTTGGTGGCAAGGCGCCGGGGGTGGATGAGATCCGCCCTGAGATGCTGAGGGCGCTGGACATGGTTGGGCTGTCCTGGCTGACACGCCTCTTCAATGTCGCATGGGGGTCGGGATCAGTGCCCATGGAATGGCAGACCGGGGTGGTGGTTCCCATCTTCAAAAAGGGGGACCGGAGAGTGTGCTCGAATTACCGGGGTATCACACTACTCAGCCTCCCGGGGAAGGCTTATGCCAGGGTGCTGGAAAGGAGGCTCCGACCGCTTGTCGAACCTCAGATTCAAGAGGAGCAGTGCGGATTCCGTCCCGGCCGTGGAACAGTGGACCAGCTCTTTACCCTCGCAAGACTACTGGAGGGGTTCTGGGAGTTTGCCCAACCAGTCTACATGTGCTTTGTGGACTTGGAGAAGGCTTTCGACCGGGTCCCTCGGGGGGTCTTGTGGGGGGTGCTGCGGGAGTATGGGGTGCCGGACCCGTTACAACGGGCGATCCGGTCTCTGCACGGCTGCAGTAGGAGCTGTGTCCGCATTCTCGGCAATAAGTCAGACACGTTCCCAGTGGGTGTTGGCCTCCGCCAGGGCTGCCCTTTGTCACCGGTCCTGTTTGTGATTTTCATGGACAGGATATCTAGGCGCAGCCTGGGGGCGGAGAACGTCAGTCTCGGGGGTCTCGGGATCGCTTCTCTGCTATTTGCAGATGATGTGGTCCTGTTAGCCTCCTCGGATTGTGACCTCCAGCATTCACTGGGGCGGTTTGCAGCCGAGTGTGAAGCGGCGGGGATGAGAGTTAGCACCTCCAAATCTGAGGCCATGGTTCTCTGCCGGAAACCGGTGGATTGCTCCCTCCAGGTGGGGACGGAGTGCCTACCTCAAGCGAAGGAGTTCAAGTATCTCGGGGTCTTGTTCACGAGTGAGGGTAAGATGGAGCGGGAGATCGACAGACGGATCGGTGCAGCTGCAGCAGTAAAGCAGGCGCTGCACCGGACCGTCTTGGTGAAGAGGGAGCTGAGCCGGAAGGCAAAGCTCTCAATTTACCACTCGGTCTACGTTCCTACCCTCACCTATGGTCACGAACTCTGGGTCGTGACCGAAAGGACAAGGTCGCGGCTACAAGCGGCCGAAATGAGTTTCCTCCGTAGGGTGGCCGGGCTCAGCCTTAGAGATAGGGTAAGGAGCTCAGTCATCAGGAGGGAGCTTGGAGTAGAGCCGCTACTCCTTCGCGTCGAAAGGAGTCAGCTGAGGTGGTTTGGGCATCTAATTAGGATGCCTCCTGGATGCCTCCCACTGGAGGTTTTCCAGGCACGTCCAACTGGGAAGAGACCCCGGGGAAGACCCAGAACACGCTGGAGAGATTACATCTCCCAGCTGGCCTGGGAACGCCTCGGGATCCCCCAGAATGAGCTGGAACATGTTGCCGGTGAGAGGGAGGTCTGGGTCGGCCTGCTTGACCTGCTGCCACCGCGACCCGACTCCGGATAAGCGGTGGAAAATGGATGGATGGATGGATGTGCATTTGTATGGTTTCTGTTCTGCTGATTATATTCATATGAAGGTTTCTTGTTCTCAGTTGTCTTTTGAAAATGAGATCTAAATCTCAGTCAGACTGCCTGATTAAAAATTAAAACAATTTTCTTTTTTTCAAACAGCTGAAATGAGGGTGATGAGAGTGAAGCAAAACAATGTTGTGAGCCGTAAAACCAAAACAATGAGCTGAAAGACAGCTGCTTAATAGAGCCAAGGGAAACTGCAGACCTGAAAAAAATGCAATCAATTCAGCCAAGAAACAACAAGAAGAAACTTTGCATCCCTGCAGAAGGGATACATTCCCACAGAGTATGAGCATAGAAATGTTATTTTCTATATTATTTCTGTGAGTATAAGTAATCACCCGCATCATCAAACATGATTCAGTTTAGCATAACGTAGTCCTTGAAATTTACCATAAGTGTTGACAGTGTGTGGGAGCTTATTCTTTTTACTCATAATGTAATCTATATAAATGCTGTTTGACATTCATCCAAACAATGATGCCTGCGAGTTTTGTCTCTTTCTTCCCCACAAGAGTTTCCAGCTTCTCTCAAGCGTACATTTTTTTGTGTTAACATGGTGCATGTTTCTCATTTAAAACTTATGAATGGTCAATCACACTGAAAGCACCTAGTGTATTATACCACACCAGGACTTTGAAAATATAACAAATATCTCAGTTTCAGTGATATATTGTAGGACATGGTGAAAGCAACGCATGTATAAGTATATTACCATATTCTAGACCTCTTTCAGAGTGGTCCGCAACCGATATTTGAACGTCCCATTAACAGTCTGTGTGAACACAATGTATGCTTGGTTTACATTGAACGGAAGCAGACTTTGAAATGCGCCATTTCAGAAAGCGTTGCACATTTTACAGCTTTTACAAACTCGGTGCTCAGAGTGGAGGTTTTCCGGGGCCAGTGGGCTCTTTTGGGTTTATTCATATTCATTTCTTTATTGCGTCTCTGTGGCTGGCGAATCTCTGAGCTCATTAAGATTCAGCTCCGCCGTGCAACAGCAGCTTCAGAGCTTCCATCATAGTTATCTGCAGGTGGGTGATTATGTCCGGTCCACCGCAGGGCTTTGACCGGCCTACCACAGGGACCCAAACTGACTTACATAACAAGACGCACATAGGAGATTAGAGGACCTTTCACTTAGCGCATAGCCAGAAAATACTGGCTTTGTCTGTAGATAACAGATCAGCGAGAAACCAAATGTGTCCTTTGACAATAATATAATTAACTGTAATCACAGCTGAATTGGTGTCTTCTGGGATTTCATCTCATGTAATAAGTACAAGACAGCTTCTGTCGACAACAGCTTGGACTATTTCTGCATCCCAAATCACAGATTAACATTAAACTTTACACACAAACACAACACACTGAAGATAATGAACTCAGTAAATTTGTTCAGCAAGCAGGGATGATTTTACTCAGCAATCTGCATGTGAGTTCAGCTGTCATTGATGAAAACAGGCTCTTCTGCAAGTGCAGTGAACAGAAAACGCAACACTTTTGTTTTTGTTCCCATTTTTCACGTGATGAAATGAAATATCTCAGACTTTTTCTATGCACACAAAAGGCTTGTTTCTCTAAAACTTTGTTAGTGAGCAACAGGATTACCCATCCACCTGACAGGTGTGGCTAATCAAGATGCTGATTAAACAGCATCGTTAGTATACAGGTGCGTCTTTGGGTGGTTACAATACAAGGCCAGTCTAAGATTTGAAGGTTTATCTTGGGGTGGACATTTATTTGGATTTCACATGATTAGAAATGCATTTTTTTGTCGCATATACCCCCAAAAAGTATCTTGTGTGACCACCATTTGCTTCACGCAGTGCGACACATTTCTCTGGCATGGAGTTGATCAGGTTGTTGATTGTGGAATGATGCCCACTCCTCTTGAATGACTGTGCAAAGTTGTTGGATAATGGCAGAAATTGGAACAGGCTGATATACACACCGATCCAATTTGTGAACAAAATTTGCGTTTGCATAGAAAAAAAAAAGGAAAGAAAAATGAGAGCAAAAAACAAAAGCGTTTTGTTCAGTGTATTTGGTTTTAGGTTGTAAATGAGTTACAGGCGGTGGAAATAGATTATCTCTCAATGTTATGTTGCAAGCTTTGAGGAGCATTTCTCAGAGTCTAATTGTACACCACTGCAGTGTCTGCCCGCATATAACCACTGATCTACAAACTCACAATATATTTGACAAGTCATATATCTCTACACCTATTTAAGCATATTTTACTTTGAACAAGGGATACAAAACCACTGTTTTATGAGGTAAGTATGATTCCTGACTCATAGTCTCCTGGCACCTGTGAATAGTGATTGATTTCCAAAAAAACATTCAAGCTGCATTAATCAACATTTGTTTTTTACAACAACAATGGAGTAATGTGCGAAATGTGAAAGAGATTGCTGGTAGTGATGAACTGACAAAGAAGTATCACCAACTAGTTTCCTTTTTAGCCTCTTTAGCTCATCGTTTTAATTATACAGCCCCAAAACTGTTATGTTTTGGTTCTGTCTCACTACTTTCATCAACCTTGATTCCAGCAGCAGCATTCAGCTGTTTTCAGTGAAAAGGCTCCAATAACCCACTGCACATTATCTGTTCAGCACCAAACCACAGCCAGGCAAAATTAGCAACTAGCTGGTGAACATAATTAAGCATTTAGCACCTAAATACCCAAATATTTCTCTCAGCTGTTGGTGGAGTGGAAAACAGAGCCACTGTTTGCTAACATGTTCACCATAACAATGTCAATGTTGTGTTTACAGCTTGTTCAGCTGCCCCCAAGTGGCCAAAAAAATTTTGTTAAAGGTCCCATGTATTATAAAGCAGGTTTAGGTACTGTATAAATACTAAGAAAGTATTTAAACGCTCACAGCCCGTATTCAGAAGCAGGGCCTTTTGAATGAGCCGTCACGACTTCCGTAAGGTTTTGATGTCACAACTACACAGTCAACGGTAGAAGTGCCACTAAACTCCAGTTAGTTGACACACACAGTGAGTCCACGGCTGCGGCGACACTGTAAAGATGGCGACAGCGCAGATATGCGAAAGACAGAAAAATGCAAACCAATCTGAGCAGGCTGGGCTTTTTCGGTAGGGGAGTTTAAAGAGACAGGTGCTATAACGGAGCGTTTCAGACAGATATGAGAAAAATAAAGTGTTTTTCAACTTGAAGCATGTAAACATGTTCTAGCAGAAACCCAAAATATAAGTATGAACCTAAAAATGAGCATGATATGTGACCTTTAATGCAGCCCTATAAATGGCTAAATCTCTAAAAGCAGGAGTTCCACTTGGTCTGCTTGTTTACCGTCCATATTTAGACTTAACATAATACAAAGCGCACACGGCTTTTATCCAGTCATATCTCTATGATCAGATTTGGTGTTTGTAGATATTTGTGCCGCGAGCTGTATTTGATTTCATTAATAAAACAACAGAATCCCAAACCTCTAGAGGAATGTCTATTTTTAGCTTATAGCATATTTCTCTAGAAAGCTGAGAGCAAAGGTTTCCCACTCTTTGTGTCTCTCTTTCACTGTCTGACAACTTCTCGTCTCATCACATATATTCTTGGCCGGATCATCCTGTTACATCGTTCTCAGTCTGCTGGGCTCCATGAAAACGGCCGGGAGCAAGCCGGCAGACGGGCCCAGGGAGCTTACAGAGATGAGAGAGATGGACAGAGATGATGATGGAGAGCTCTTATTAGGTGTGGAAGGACGGACACTTGGAGACTTGGCCCACGCGACCCCTCGGGGTAGAGGCTCACTGGCTGGCTGTGACTACAGTTAGGTGCTTGACAGACCTCCAGTGAGAGGGGGAGAGAAGGATGGGAGGGACAAGAGGTAGCTGGTCCTCATCCCCTGACTGACCCCCATTTAAAATTCAATTTCAAAAGCATAAAAAAGGTCCTAATTGTTGCAATATCATCAAAAACAAGACAAATGTTGTTTTCCTCCGAGACAGACTGCTATTTTTTCTCAACAAAAAAAAAAATCTGAGATGACCTAGTTAGAACCTGGATGCACTGCAGAGACGTTTTGAGAAAACTTGTTATGTGGGACTACACCCAGGTTCATCCGCAGCCTACTAGTGTGAAAACAGCGGGTTAGGCACTTTATCCCTCAAACACTCTGATATGATAAGAGGGCAGCCGGTTTAGTCCTTTGTTCACCAGCTGAGAGATTGTGTTAGTGTCTGACAGCTGCTCTGAGATCACTGGGAGATGAGAGGTTAGCATATTTTTAGACATGTGTTTCATCTGAGGAACCTCACTACTAAATAATGAGGGTGCCCTTCTCCTGTGCCTGCGACTCACAGTATCGAACAGTACAGAGCTGCAGATAAGCCTTTCAAAAGGTCTGGATGAAGAACACAGCTATAGAGGACATGAAAATAGGAACAAGTGGACCTAAGATGTGGTGAACATGAAGCTGAACATAATATCAAAAAGGAAAACAAACGGCTGAGTCTTTAGTTCAGTGTTGGAAGTTTCAGAAAAACATTGTGATTAGAGGTAGAGAAAAGCAACTAATCTAGCAGTATCAAGCAGTGCCATAATACCAAGGCCATGCCATGCTTTAATGGCCTGAAGGACTGATTTGCAAATAATTGCATCAACAGAAGATCTCACATGGAGATTTGTCCATCAGACGTATATTTCTGGCAGTGTAGAGAAGACTTTGAAACATAAATAACATTTGAGGGGAAAATGGAGGCTTAGATTGGGCGACACTAATGACATCAGTATTTTTATAAATTGACAAAAAAATATTGAGCACAAGCAAACAAGAGGTAAAGATTTTTCAAATCATATATTTTTAGATGGAATATTTTTAATTTTGAAATGTGTAGTCTATATTGTTTTTCATAATGACTTCACCATTTCAGACTATGTAACTTTTGATCTTTCATGTCACTCTGGACCAGAACATCAACAAAACAGGGATAAAAAGTGCTGCAAACACTTTCAAATTGCACGACATTACATCATTGCATACCTCTCCACTATACGACAAACAGCTACCTCATCTACTTGCATAACGAATTCTCAACTTCTCTCTAGTTCTCTCATTACCTCTTTTCTGGTGTGGTTTCGTTTTCTTTGCTTGCTGGCGCTTCCTGCAGATCTGGGAGGTTGGCAAAGTCATCCTGTTCAGCCAGCCCGATTGCTAGAGACAGAACAACCATCTTCCCCTCACTGGACACACAGACAAACAAGACATCACAAGACCACACAGGTGTGTAGACAAATCGGCACAGGGACACATACACACACACACACACACTCCAACATAAACAAAGAAACAAACGGGTAGTGACAGAAACACACCGCACAGCACACATTCATTTCACGTACAAAGAGAGAGTGGGAGGAAGGTGGTAGACTGTTGTGAGGACACTATTTAATTTACACAAATACTTAATGCATACCTAACACTGCAGCGCATCTCAACTACAGCTGTGTTCTATGGAGTAAATTAAGATCACAATACAGACTTTATCGACGCTTGAGTAACACTTTACTGCATGCATGGTTTGCCATTGTGTATGCTATTGTATACTAGACTAATACCAACATTAAAATTTCAAGTCGTCCAAAGTTAATACGGTTTTATCTGCGACGGGTATTCATTCAAACACAATCTGCCACTGTCATTATCAGTAATGGCCCTTTATGCAAATGATTAATGCTTTCTTTTCTCTCTTTTCTTGTATTAGTGAGTTAGACTGCATTACAGGTCTGAAAACTGATCTGCTATTGCTGAAATGAGATGTAAAGACTGTTTTTTTCTTCACCACTTCCTTAACCAACTCTGTGAGTTGCACACTCTAATAGCACACTCTTGAGAGTGTGCTATTAAAAGCCACCCAACCTTTGAAGTGTCACTCTCACTTTATGGATAATGTGGGGTGCCTGATTACTTAATGTACCGACCGCTGTGACATTAGTATCAGAATCAGGCGATTTCACTGAATTGATTCTTTCTTTAGTTTTTTTAACACTGGCATGATGTTGTATTTCTAATTAAAATACATTGGATGATTCCAGGGATATTCATCATGGGACAACATGTGCTTTAAGTGCATTTTCCTATAATTCATCTTTACAATATATGAGGTTGTAAAATGCATCAGTGAACAGTGCACTTTCTTACAAGAAACAATTTCTCAGGAGTATTTCCTTTAAATCCACTGCAGGTATTCATTGAATGTGTTTGGCTGAAATGAGCATCATTAGCAGAAAGGCTTAGAACCACTGATGCCTCCACGGCTTTATCATCCTCTGTTATCTGTTTCCTAGAATAATACATGTGTAAAAATAGAAAAGCAAAAACCCAAAAGAAGGGGTTTGGATTGAGTCACAGAGAAAAAAAAATAGAGGCAATGAAATGAAATGCTGAAAAAAAAATGAAGAAAAAGCGAAACAAATCCGTGACAATTGAGGTTACCTTAACAAAAACCTGCAACAAAGAAACATATCAAGTTGATTTTCAGCTCTCATTCCCCTCTTAACATACCTGAGGTCATTTAAATTACATCTTAATGAAGTGTGCTGCACCGTGAATTCAAGAGGCAATGCAAACAATGACCTCAACAAATAAACAATTGCCCACAACCAACCTTGTAATTCACAGTCCTAAATAACAACCCATATGTAAGCACATATTTACACTATTCTGGTGGCTTCTCATACTTTCCTCTCTGTCTCTACCGTGCTCTTTTGCTTTTTATACAGCCCCTAACATAGCGTGCTGATCCAAGGACAACCTTTATGAATTTACTTTACCACAGTCATTTCTTAAAGGGCAATTCTGATGATTTTGTTAATCTTTAAACATCGCCTGATGGACAATTTTAAGACAGAATTATAAAACATTTAGCGCAATTCTCTACTTTTATTTTGCGGATTAGCAGCGGTCTCAGAAGGTTGATAATTACTCGATGTTTTATTTCAGGAGAAAACAAATTCAGAAATGGCTCTCAGTGATCAAAATGTCTTTCATTATGTTTAAATTCTGCAAAGATAAGCCTAATACATGTGTAATTTTACACATAGCTAAGAAGTCTCCTCAAATGGCAATATGATCAACAGATTATGTCATCCTTATTAACCTGTGACAGATTGTTTGTCAAGTTTCATCAGTTTCGCCTCATTTTTCTTCCGATCTTCTTCCTCTCATCTCTCCATATGTCACACTTATGATGTGATTTTCCAGCCTGTATGTGCTTTCAGTGCATTGCCTTCTTAACAAGAGGCTGTTTGTTGAAGCAATATCGACAACAAGAGGAGCGCATTAGCGCTTGAGAGACCACTGGGGATGTGTAAACAGCACCAACATGGCGCCCGTCGATAAGTTGAATGGGTTTGTATAGATGTCCAAAAAAGACACGCGCACTCCAACACGGAGGGTTTTCTGAAATCATTACCACCTACACCAGCTCTATTGATCTGAAATGTAAGCGGGGTGGTTCAGGTGCCACACGGTGTGACAGACACGGACACACGTGGAAGGTGAAACTGATGCATTTGGTTGTTCATACCCCACCGATCACAAGTGTTCCCCCCCCCTCAGGGTCAACGGCTCCCTATATATGTGCCCAGCCTTATTTGAATGATGATTCACATAGGCAGGGAGGACACTGGCCTGGGGACGCTGTTAAAGGGAAGACAACAAAAAGTACAGGAGTGTAGAGCTGTGTGTAGACGCGTGTGAGGGGGGTGTTTACGTGATGCTGATTTGTGGAGCACATCATCTGTAATTCATTAAAAGCAAGCGAAGGAGGAGAGCTCTTCGTGCTCCGTATCTCAAGCTATGAGTAGCTTTCGCCCACACCAGCAGCCATCCAACTCAGGAGTGAATGGATCAGAAAACCGTAACGATCTTTGCTAACTGTAGGGTGAGAGGATACTTCTATCGTTTTTTGTTTCTAGTTGTTGTGAGGCTATGGATCAAGTCCACAGTATGTAGACAGTGACGGTGTGTTCCTAAAGATGTTTAGGTATTAGTATTTTTAACAACTTTCCACTGCTGCCGAGCTGTTTGCACTGCTTCATACATCGTCCACGGTAGAGGAGAATAACCTTACAACTGTGCAGTTCATGTTGTGATGATACACACATGAGAATAATAGAGAAGACCATTCTGTGAAGCTTGGTTTCATGAAACCTTTTTGAAAATAAGTTACAAATAAGTTTGATTTTCTTAAGATCTTCTAGAGTTACTAGGTATTTGCAATATATACAACACACTTATATATATATATATATATATATATACACTATCATATATTACATATATGACAGTATTTAGATGTTATATCCTGTAAACCTCTGCATTCAGCGGTCTGTCTTCAATTAACAGTGCTCACAAACAGAAACCAGCGTATCAATCCCCTCAACCATACAAGACAAAGAAACAAAGGACTGGATGGCCTTCCAAAGATCACTATGCAGCATACTCACAGAGTGTGTGTCTGAGACCTACTGATGGCGGCCACATGGACATGATTATCTATTAATGTGCATAATGTAGTAAAATCTGTCACATCTGACACAGACATCAACATGAACAAACTACAACCTGAAAAATGACCATAGTTGACTTGAATCGGTATCTCCTGCAAAGCCTCAACAACATTTTTACGTTTTAAGTTTTGCAAAGAAAGCAGCATTTGCCAGAGTAGTAAACCTCATGACACTCACAAGAACGACTTGACGTCCAGGCCTCTGTGGCGTATCTGCTCCATCATGTGATCCCAGCTGCCAGGATTTGACCTCGATCGACCTGCCCCTGCACCTCTGTACCTGGAGGCTCCAGCCGGACTCCCCCGGACCCCGCGCGGGCCACCGCGGTGGCCCCCGCCGCCTGGGCCTGTGTGCAGCTGGCCCAGGCTCTGTGAGGTGACTGGGGGGTCGTTAGGGCCCGGAGGGGGCTGGTGAGTGAGGGGCTGTTGGAGGCTCTGCTGCCGGACCAAGGGCCGAGGGCGCCCCACGGCGGAGGACGGGATGTGCTCCAGGGTGGAAGCAGACGAGAGGGAAGCGTCCCCGAAACTAAGCCGACACATGGGAGCGCCGAGGACAGAGACAGATACAACAAGGAAGACATCGGAGTTAGAGATAACAGGAGACATACAGGACAGGGCAGGTAGATTTAAAAAGGATTTAGAATAGATGAAGGCAAAAATCAAAATATATGATATGATATAAAAAAGATGATGCAGAAGATAAAAATGGTAAAAACATACAGCACAGATTGAAATGTGGGAACACAGTGTTCGCAGTGAATATCCAAGTCAGAAGGGATCAAGAGAGAACAAACAACAAAGAAGATCAGTGAAAGAGGGAGAGAGGAGGGAGAGAAAGAAGAACAGAGTTGTCAAAAAGCTTAAGATAACTGTTTAACATCTGTGTGAAAACAACTGCGTAGAATTTCAAGCTTATGCTGCATGACAGTGTATGAATGCCTAGATGAGTTGGCATGCAATATGTAAACATTCAATTATTGTTCTTCAAACTGGTGTCAAAACAAACCTCTGCAGTGCAAGTGGAATCAAACTCAAGCTGAAGTTAAAGTATCATTATTACTTAACTTGAGTCTCTGTTCTCCATCTGCAGCTCTTAATTCTTTCTGTACGTTACCTCTTCCCTTAATTAGCCTTGACCTACTTCTAGCTTCTTGCCTTTTGCTTCCACCAGTCTCTCTCTAAGGTCCTGTCTGCTCCTGCTCTGTTTTCCCTTCCCACTCTTCCCATTACCTTTCTGAGCTCAACTGCTCTCCATCTCCTCTGTCCATTCATCTTTTCTCCACCCTCAGCCCTCACATCAGTCCATCGCCACACCACCTCCAATCACCCTTAGCCTGCTCTCTAATTACCAGTCTGCTACTCTTACAATCATGCAATAATGCTTCTCCGCTTATCCACCCTTCAATCACTGCGCTGCCTGATAGCTGTAAGCTTGTGCTGAACAGCTCTGTCTGGAGCTAATGCTGTGAGGGAGGATTTACTGCCTGGACTTGAGTTGTGTTAGCGCTGGTTCTTTAGTTTTAACTCAGCTCTAACTCTGCTGGAGAGCCAGGAGACAAGACCCCTGAGAAGCGGAGCAATGCTGGATCAAGTAAATACAAGGCAGAGCTCATATACATGCACCCATGCATGCAGGCTTTCTCACATACACACACACACTCTCTCAAATATTGCACGCCATTAAGTCTTTCCTGAGGACAGGCTTTGAAGGGAATGTTTATTTACTTGTGCATAATATTGTATCTGAATAAATGTGAATTAATGTATAAAAGTCATTTGCTGCATTTCTGTTGGGTAGACGTATTATAGAGTTTTGAGGTGAGAGGAGAGATTTTAGGGCTCCAGAGGTAAAAGTCTGGCTTATTTTCTGCAGAGACAACATTGGGCAACTGTTAGTTGGAGCACTTCCAAGGTTAAGATACAACTCCAAGTTGAATCATCAGAACAAAAGATGAGCAAAGATGACAGCTAGAACGCTAACTAGAGAAGTCAACTATGACTCCTAAGATGCATTTTGTTAAGAAATATATAAAAAAAAATCTTTTTTATTTTTTAGATTCTATCATTTTGGGATTCTTTGCAAATGTTGGCATGTTGTTTTGTTCTGAAACGCAACAGAGAAAGTGTTTTGATTTTGCTACAGCTCTGATTTGCACCTCTGACTGGCTTCTTCTCTGTAGCTACTGCAGCTGAGGCTCATGGGTATCGTTGTTTCTAGAGCCTGCCGTCATACTAAACTGACACAATGGCCGTAACATAAAGCTATGATCGTAGAATTATCCATTAGACTCCGTTGACAAGCGATAAGGAAAACTGAAACATTTTTACAGTGGCTCCTCACACTTTGTCACTCTGTATGAAAGATGTCATAATGTTTTTCTAATATTTGTTTTCTATCACTGAAGGCTGTGTGCACGTACATTTGGAGCTGACTCAATCATATTCATGCTCATTCATCCTCAAATAAGTTCAAATGCTGTACATAGTTTCATGTCATTAATCTTATCTCCAGATCTACGACAGGATGAAATGTAATGAAAAATAAAAGGGAAGGCATTAAAAGCTTTGCAACACAATCAATCAATACATCTGGCGGGATTCATGGTGGCATTAGGCCAGAGAGCTGGAAGCCGGTCCATGTGCTAATTCATCTCGCCAGTCTGCTCAGTGTTACAAAACTGGCAAAGAATTTACTCACTTTAAAAAGGTTTCATCGATTGTTGTATCTACTCGTGCTTTCAGGAGCTGCGCATCTTTATTGTCCTCTGTATATGTCTGTAAAGCGCCAGCACCAGTCATTCATATTCTCTGAGCACGAGCCCTCTTTATCTGCTGTATTCTATTACTGACTTAGAGGGTTATTTTCACATTTCTTCTTGCTTGAAAGTCAATTAAGATGACTATAAACCTTGAATGATTTTGTAATTAGAGAAAATTGAGGAGGGTGAAGAACAAGGAGACAGGAGTTAGAGCGAGAGAAGAAATACTAACGGAGTGAACGAGAGAGAGAGAGAGAGAGAGAGAGAGAGAGAGAGAGAGAGAGAGAGACATAGAAAGTGGAGAGGTAAATGCCCCAAAATAGAAACCAATTCCAGAGAAGAAATGGAAATACAGGTAGATCTGAAAGAAGGAGTGACAGGAGAGGAGAATAATGCATTTCAAATTCTAATTCAAAAATGATTTTGCAAGTCTAATTGTCATGTTGTTAAAAAGCCACATACTGTACCAGCATAAGATTTTTTTTAACTTTGCGAAAATCTGTCAAAAATGAAGAATGATTCATTCATTATGAATAGAAGCGATTTATAATGTCTTTAAATACCAATTCTGACGGCAGAGTTTTGCTCTCTTATTTCTTATCGAGCTACCGCATCATAACAAAGACACATAGTATTATAGATACAAAGCTGACTAAAGATGAAGGAATGAAAGAATTGGATGTCTTTTATTGTAAACCCACTGTAAATCTGCACACTACAATTGTTTATTAATCTATTCAAATATATTTTGCTCTAGATTCACTGAATGAACTTTAGGCGATACAGTACAAGAGACTTATTATCTGGGTTACGATTTACATACAGAGAGATCTTATATTTATTATTCATTATCTCTTCAATGTGCAAAAATATGGAGCTTTTATCAACCACCATTTGTTTTTCCTCATACAACTCACATACGTCATATATACAGATTAATATTTTAATATAGAGCAAATTCTGCTCAGCTGGAGATCAGGAGGCTAAATGTTTGTCTACAGCCACTTTGCTCTGGGAAGGTGGCGATACTGATTGTGTGATTTATGTGCTGTGATCAGCTGCCCAAAGGTAAGAGCTGAGCTAAACGAAAGGGACGCAGTGGTTCCCAAGCTTGGGATTGTGACCTCCAGAGGTGTTGCAAAATGAATTTGAGTGGTCACAAGATGATTTTTGGGAAACGAATGGATGAAAAGCATATTCTGCCTTCCAATATGGGGTAATTTCTATGATCCCAGGGTCCTATGTTCCCCCAACCTGTTCTCATTCCCAAATTGTCACATAAGGACACTTGGCCGGGACCCCTTGGTGTTACTTAGGTTTAGGCAACAAAACTACTATGTTAGGTTTGGGAAACGATGTTGGTTTGGGTTAAATAAGTACGTTTTTTACAGCCTGGAAATTAGAACGGGCTGGTTCCCCAACTCTATATAGCACACAACGGGAACCTGAAAAAGCTGTTCCGTCGCTCTTTGCTTAACATGACAAGGGCAATTATGGGAACTCATCAAAAGAAACACTGCATGGAGTTGAACACAGGGAAATTGAGTCTCTGACAACATAAAACCTTTTGAAAAGTTTACTTAATGTGTGTTAACTGAATATGGAACTGGGGAACAAAGGACACTGGGAGCATAGACACACAACTATTTTGTCAGGCTTTTCTACAAGGATTGTTAATTCTTTTGTGAAATATTTTATACTTTTACATTTTCAGGGATCTTAGAATCACAGTGGAAGTTCAAACAATCACTACATTTTTAATTGTTTTTGTGTACACTATCAGCTGATCATGTTGAATATTAGCTGATTGGCAAAAAACAAACACCTTCTGAGCCGTTTGCAGAGGTTGATGCACAGTGAAAGGGGTTCTTTTTCTCTCATGGTCTAATAAAACTGCTCTCCCGCTGTTTATGCAACCCACTCTAAATTTAAAAAGCTGTTACTTCAGATGAACAAGCACGCCATCTTTGAAGATTCTCTGTGAGCATCTGTTTTGTTTGAGATTCTTGAAACTGTCGGAGCCTTCAGTAAATTGGAGGCTGCAGAGGAACAGCATTGTCTGAGGCTGCCCTGACACCAGCTGGTGTAGGTTTGGCAGCTGACATGAAAATGGTATTTGTTTATGAGTGACGAAGCTCTCTGTAGTCGAGAGAATTCAAGCGACAGTTACTCAAGCATCGCAGGTACACCCTGCAAAGCAGCTGGCTTCTCTTCCAGCCTGTCCTTCCATTATCTTCATGGTGTCAGAAATAGCTTCTGCTGATGTCCTTCTTGAGGTGTACATGCAACAAGGCCATTCACTGTGTTTACAAACTCACACTCTTCCTTCCTATCCACACCATGCTGTTGTTGTGCCCCCTGTGGCCCCTCATGCGTGCCCCCTGTCACCATGCGCCACTCACTTGCCAAACCGTAGACCTCCGGCATACATGTGGCTCTGGACCGTCTGCCAGCGCCCGGCCTTGCTGCCCCCCATCACCATGCTTCGAATGCTGTCACTGCGACTGGGCCCAGCCCCAGACCCAGAGCAAGCGCCACCCCCGCTGTCACTGGCCCCCGGCGAGGGTCCAGCACCTCCCTGCCCACCCTTATCCACGGCCCCACTGGGAGGAGCAGTCGGGTTGATCAGAGACAAAGAAACACGGACAGACAGAAAGAACGGACCAGGATACAAAGAGGAGGGAGAGAGAGAGAGACGGACAGACGAGAGACAGACGCACAGACGTACAGAGCCGGAAAGCAAAAGATTCATCAGTACAGTTAGACAAACTGATGAGTGAGACACTTTGTGAGCCGTCCGTCCAGCCACGTCCAGTCGAGTATACAACGACAACTGTGAGGAGCCACTACTCCTCAGTCAGTAAAAAGCAGTGAAGAGTTTTGAAGAGTCTTTTCTGTGGACACTTGACTGAGACACATACTATATCTCCAAAAGTGCAATAGTTCTATTCAAAGTTGTACAGTATTGATGGCGTATGTATTACTTGATTCGTTTTTATTAAGACAATTTGTAATGCCAAATTCAGTTTTATAGTGCAAAATACAAGCAAAGTAAATAGCTTTTGCCTTAAGGGAATTGTTTCTTATTGAAGCTTTTCACTTTCATGAAAATCAGTGAAAGTAATTCTGGTGAGAAATAGGCCAAAGAGCTTTAGGAGTGCGGGGATGCAGCAGGTCTTCAGATCTTCAGATTATTTAAGATGCAGCTGATGATAACAGAGCACTAATGTCTCTAATCTCACAGCAGCTCACCTGCAGCTCACAATAAAAACAAAAAGCCCGTTTATCTAATGAGCTTGTGCAAAACATTTTCATACTAAAATGGCGCCACCTAACCCACCCCTGACCTCGACTTGAGACGTCACAGTGACGAGACAGAACGTCGACTTCAGTACAGGGACCTTCTACTGAGCGAGGACAAACCACACAACACACAGCTGCACAACATTTAGACACTGAGTGTAGCCTGACGGTAAAATGAATGACTTCTCACTCAACAATGAGATATTTTCGTGGCTATATTGGCTACTGTTGTGATTAACCTGTCCATATTCTCACATACAATTCATCAGCACCATAAAAACTCTCCTATAAATACGAAGAATTTCTCTACAGCACTTTTATTTTCCTTTGGGAGAAATATTACTGCACTGAAACTACACCATAACTGTTGTTTGGTCTCTTTTTTTTTGTAAATGTATTGTATTTTATTTTATTTTTTCCCTTTCATTGTGTTTTTAAATGTTGATCTAATGCATTTATTCACCTTATCTAAAGCACTTTGAATTGCCTCTGAGCTTGAAAGATGATAACAAACAAACCTGCCTAAAGCTTCATCATCTCGACAGTAAGGAGTGAGAAAGGGTTGACTCAGAAATGGCACTATCATCAGCCGATTAAATGCAGCGCAAATATAAATAATTATCTCAATAATATAATGCAATGCAATCACAACAGTCGCTGCCGCTCACTGATTCTTACAATAGTTTCAACATCACTGCACAGATACAGAGTAATTGCTCACCCCGTGGTTTTAAAAGAGTCAAGTGAGTTGTAATTAGAGAGGATGAGAATGAACAGGTTCACTTAATGCCATGGGGACGTGTGCGATGCATCTAAATGATGGAATGGAGGTTGATATGAAACAGACGCTATAGCACCAAAACTCTTAATTGCTGTAATGTACACAGCAGAGGCTATGTCTCTATTTCTGGAACAGGGCTCAGGAGACCAGACTCAGGAGGGCTATCAGGCAGCCGTAAAGCACTTACAGTACTATGAGTGATAGTGGGAGTAGTGACAACAAATGAGCAGAAAACATGGAGCGAGTGGAGGAAGAGGTGAGAGGAGTAAAAACACACGTACAACTTTGCACACACACACACACGCATCACACACACACACACACAGAAAACAACAGTAAAATAAAGTAAAACAGAAACCACCCTATTAAAGTAACAGTTAAACATTTTGGGAAAGTTTTTTGGTGGAAAGTTAGATAAGAAGATCACACACCACTCGCATACCAAATGTGAAGCGAGCTGCCGGTTGGCTTAGCTGAGCACAAAGACAGGAATCACAAGGTCTACCAGCACCTCTTAACCTCACTAATTGTAAGCACTAAAAACTAAAGTGCTAATATTCAGCAACTTACAGGGTCAGCAAAGCTAGCATGCCATATATTATTATACCTTATATTTAACAATGCAGAGTAAGAAACAGAAAGTGGTGTTGATCTTCTCGTCCTACTCTGTTTCCTTATGATTCAAGTCTTTGTGCTAAGCTAAGCTAACCGGCAAGCTGGCTGTAGCTCTTCACATTTAACAGACAGGTGTGAGATTGGTGTCCATCTTCTCATCTAACTCCCAAAAACGTCAAACTATTCCTTTAAAACTAACCCACGCAATAGATGCATCAACAACAGTCGCCCCTGATGGTTTAGGTAAGTCTATGTTTAAGTCAAGTCTGCTACAGCAAACTAAGGAGCACATTTCAATAGGTGGAGCGGAGGCTGGCTTGTATAAAAAGGTTCAATTGAAACAGTGAGATCTGCTCCCTGAGGGTTGTCCGTCTCCATGGTAACACTCAATGGGCTGCAGGTGAGAGGTAACTAGGGTCTGATGAGGCCAGCAGGGCTGTAGGGAATGGGGCTATCAAACCTTTCACTTGTACACCCTGTACACTGTGCAAGAGCAAACTAAAATGTTATTTCCCAGATTTGATGTTTTGAGTTTTGACTGTAAGACCAAATGGGACTCAAAAAAAGGAGGGTCTCCAACATATTCTCTGTAATCCTCTTTCTCATAAACAGTTATGATTTAAAACCGGTTTTCAAATAAGATATACTTCAATAATTTAGTATGGCTGTTGGCAGACATAAAAACTGTTGTTCTACCAAAAAGCGATCATTTGGAAAATGGTGATAATTTCTGTCAATGTTAGGGCAGTCCTAGGAATCACAGCAATATTAAGGGATGGTGCTGCATGGCCAGCGGTGCATACTAAACACCACCTCGCTGTCGACATGCCTGAGAGCAAAAACATGAGGATTACCAGGGATGAGAGGAGACTTCTGTTAAAAAGACATGTGGCCAGGCAGCATTACAATATGAGGCTTTCTGACCCCCTTCAGGCTATTAAATGTGACCTTTTCACTGCTCAGAGTGATATATTGATCAACCCTGGCCTTTGATTCTGAGTATATTTTGTGCTATTTGTCAGATACTTAAGCACACAAATAGCCGAACACAAGACTTTTTAAAATTTTTGATAATAGTGTTCGAAACAGGTCCCTACTCTGCTAGTATTGCCAAATTTGTATTATGTCAAACAGCTTTGAGGGATTTTTACAAGGTGCACACAAGCCCCTTTTCATTACAGCCCTGCCCAGATTGAGGGTCCCTTACCAGCCATGACTGAGACTCACTTGGGCGTGAGGCGAGGGTCTCCGTAGGGAGCATAGGGAGACATGTTTAAGAGGAACTCCTTGGGCGGGTAGGAGCTCCACCTCTGTTGCACGTTGCTGCTGTCGTTGTTGTTCCAAAAGTCTCTGTCCAGATCATTGTGGCTAGAGAGAGAGAGAGGGAGAGAGAGGTAAGACGGGTGAGAGTCCCAAGCAATCAAAGACACTTATAAAGAAGAAAGACATGACAGAGGAGAGAAGTTTTAAACCTGTTCTAAAACAGGCCACAGGTTCCTTTTTAAACTTTAAACAGAGATACATTGTTTATGAAATACAAGGTTCATACGGTTCCACAGGATAAAAGGGAGACAAGTCTGTTGTAGTTTGCATGTCAAAAAACCCGATAGCATGAAATGTTGGACCATGATAAAAACACCCGGAGTGGTGAAACAAGAAGTGACCTGCACGCTTTATCACTCTGTCAGAGATGAGGAAACAAATAAAACAGAGGAGGCAGAAAAGTCAGAATACAACAAAAACAACAACCGATTGAAAAAACACACATTGGATATGAAAAAGAAAAGAGAATAATAACAAATGAGTGGTTTAAAGTGTCATTCAATTAATAATTATAATAACAACATGAATTCTCAAGGTTGTTTCCAATGGTAATATTACAGTCCAAAATAATAAAACTACAGCCATGCAAGATGGCAGCACCGTTCACATTTACAGTCATTTCAAAAAGACAGAGTTGTGAATGTTCGGAATTTAGCAATTTCTTGAAAATACTGTTTTCAACTGAACAGCAGATAACATTGTTTCAGTGTTCTGTAATAATGTGTGACTACTGCGTTTACATTTTTGCGTTAGTTTATATTCAAAACGAATTAAAAGAAATGTCGTTTGGAGGTAAAGCCTTTTTAATCTTTGATTTATACAAACAGAATATACAAGTGACTTTCCTCCACTGTGTTCTGAAGGGACCGTATAATTCAACCTCTTTGATAAATGAGAAATATACCCATATAACACTGTCTTCAGGGCATCATTTCATGGTGGACCATTTCAGGCTACAAGATTAGCTTTCCAATCACAAATGGCGGCTGTTAAAATGCGATACTATCACCTCATCATAGATCATTTCCATATGCTTCCATCTAAACCCTCCCTGACACCTACTTGATGGCTTTATTTTCCCCTCGACCTCTCACAGAATCTGGAGAGCTGGCAGCCTCCACCCCGGGCTTATTCCTCTTCCCCTGCAAAGAAACAAGAGGCAGACAGAGACGGATCTTAGAGCCGTGTTTTGATCATTCTTTGCAAAAGCATTTTTTGCAAGTGAAGTACACATTACAGAGACTTTGGAACAGCATCGTGTTGGAATATGATGAATGAGGGAAGAGCAGAAATTGGTTTGATGCCAGGACTACAGCCTGCTTCTAAGGTTCACAACATGACCAGGGACCACTTGAGATGCCAAAACAAACGCTCACATGCACGGACATGTCTTCACACACAAACAAAGGAAATCTACATGCTTACTGTACAATGAAACCAGACACAAAACACATGTTATGATCATTTTAAAAGAGGAAGATGTGTAAACATTTATTAAAACTGAACATTTAGAACCCTTTCTGTCACAATGGTTAAATAGCAGCTGACATAGCATGGTGTATTACACGTGTAAAGACAAAGTTAAACTCATAGTTATGCTTAAAGAGGTTAGAGCATAGCTACAGAGCCTGACACCAACACCACATAGCTGGGCTTGCTGGAGGGAGGGAAGGCAAGGGAAAAAACAGAACCAGGGGCGGGGCAGACTGTCAGACCCTGCTGCAGTAAAATGAGAGGTTTTGTAAAGGGACTCTGTTACTCGAAAACAATAGCACTGTCGTCCACAGGGACCGCTAAAATTGACACAAAATGAAATTACCTTGTTGTAGCTTTAAATTGAAGATAGCGTCTTCTTCTTTTCAGTAAAACACATTCAAAAAGGCAATCCCCACTGCAAATCTTCTGCTCACCACAATCATTGCTCTCTATCACAGTGAACAGTTTGTGGGGTATTGTATTGATGCAGGACACAGCCTGATCATGTATGCTGCATCCAGCTGTGAAATCTGATGCTGAGCTATATATCACAACACCGTGGATATCTGCAGCCGGACTAACATTAAACCACGGCGTCAGCAACGGATAGTTTACAAATCACAAACTCAAAATTTTCTTCTCAAAGCTGACACATTTCTATCCAGAGCTGTTTTAGGGAGAAACAAGACCATTTGGAGGGCGGGAAAATTCTAGATATAGGCAGCAAAAATGCATGCATTTAGAGTGTAATGTATTATACAGCTCACTTTACTTACTCTGCACATTTTTAGCACTTAATGGATCGCGCTGAGCAGAGCAATACACACTGGTTACCGTTATTGAGCTTTACGTTATATTGAACTCTGTATTTATTGAACTCTTGAGGGTGATAACACTGAGCTCTCTCCAGCTGAGTCACACAGACCCTCTGCTCTTACATAATGCTTTACCATAGTAACCTCACAACAAGGACATAAAGAGCCTATATGCCATAAAACCTCCACTAAAAAGGAAAGACATCTCTTTATTTCTCATCGTGAAATTTTGTCCTCGGTCTAGGAAACAACATTTTGGATTCGATCCTGTTTGGAGATCTCAGCGACATTACCATCTGTTGCTGTGGATAATTATCATTATCAACTTCACTGAGTTTTAATCAGATATGCCATATTTTGACAAAATATACAGAACTTGGCAAATGACTCCTCTAGTTTTTGAAAGACAATATAACGAAAGATTCAAAAAAAGATTCAAACTCAAGGACTTTTACCAGTACACAACGTGCCTGGATGACAAAATACAATATGAGAAGAATATTATTTGCTTGCATTGGGATGAGTTTTATATAACATCAATTTCAAGTCTCTCAAGAGAAACCATTATTGTTTGTGCACTCATCCTTGCTTGGTGATGAAGGTGTGTCCTGTTTCCCTCCTACACTCTCTGCTCCTTTTGATTCGTTCACTTCGCTCTTTGAAGTGTCAATCCGACTCCTTCCTTCTTCCTCAAAACTGAGATTTTCCGGCAACACACTCTGCAGCAATAAATAACCCCATGCAAACAGCTCAAAAGAAGGCATGTCGGAGGAGTCGATGCTAAATAACAGATGTAATCTGCCATGAAATGTTAATTGTGAAAATGAAATGACACAAGAAGAAGATGATCCGTCTTTTATTGTAAGTGTTTTCTGTTCTGCTGTCTGCTATCAGCATCTGCTGGTGTGTACAAGTCCCAGGTGGACATTTTATAGAGTCGAGTTACTTTAACAATCACCTTTTTCTCACAAAACAGTGTCAAGTGCAGGTCTTGTTGTTTTTCCGGCAGTGTGGAAGGTTTATCCCCTGCTTCGGTAACACCATGTACTGTAGACATTGGTGTGCAGTCACATCTCCTACAGTATATCAGCTTCATGTCACATGCTATAACTCTTTAATATTCACACCTCGAGGCTATTTTTAGTTTTTCCGTTCACTCTGACCTGCATGTCTTAGGACTGTTGGAAGAAACTGGAGAGACCAATACACATACAGGGAGAGTAAACTAATCTAAAAGCTCCAGCTGAGCTGTTCAAACCAAGGACCCTAGTGATGTAAGTGATGGTGCTAACCTATGCAGCCATGTGGGAGACAACATAGAGTCTCAAAATAACAACAGTCTGACATCAGGATTGGCTGAGCCGACTGGATTTTCCATGTTCCTTCAATTATTTATGATAGTTAGAAGAGCCACAGAATAGCGTCAGTTGCTGTGTTTAGATTAGCTAATAAGCAAGTCTAAGCCCAATCTTGATATTATGACACTTTATAGGAATATGAGTGAAAACCACATTATATGAATGAGATAAGATTAACAAGACTCCACAGAAAGGTGGAGGGGAAGAGGGGAACGTCGTTAGAAGGCTCTGGGTGGAATCAGTTATGTATGGATAGATTTTAAAGCAGCCATATAAATATTTAAGAGCTGTCTGAAAAATCTCAGAACAGATGGTTCCTCCAGATGCAGACAAAGAACACTTCGAGTCCCTCATTTCTTCATATCAAGACAGACAAAAACTGTTGTCAACAATGTTCATGTTTTCTGATCCAGCACCTCTGTCGTTACGTTTTGGTCCAGTTTAAACTAAAGGTGTCACATGTGTCAATGATGTCACCATTCACGTTTTAACACATATAAATGTCTGCTTTTGCTAGATTTACTGTTGCTCGTCAGGAAAACATAAAAATACAGTAGTATTTTTAAGTGTTTTGACAAACTACCAATGCTGTGTTTTTTTATTTTGATAAGGACAGTTCCTCATCAGTTCATTCAATTCTGCTTCTATAATTTTGTAATATGTGCCTTGAAAGGGAAAAACAAATGTATGCTGCTGTTTATTCTTTAGTTAGTCGACTTTCTTATCGGACTTTGATGGAAGATTTCTTTGCTCTTTTTGGTTGAGAGATTTGTTGCACAATTTTAAACTCAATGATGAATGCAGTACTTGATCTCAATGAAGGATTTTGAGCAGCCTGCAGGCTTTCAGACACAGCCGAGTGCTGAATGTTTATCTGAATTCAGCTTTCAGTGTCCCGCAAACAGGTTGCCTCTTTATGTATTCTACTGTATCTCCCTCTAACGCATCCACAATACACTCTATTATTTATTATGTCACATCTCATGTGTCCAGCTCGGCAGAAAGATTTTCAATAGAGAGCAAAGCTTTGGGGCCTGACCTAATCTGTACCTACATTCAGCCACTACACTGTAAACACACACACACATACTGCACAGTGCATACACACAGCACAGAATAATATTAGATTTTGGGACTCAGAGAAGTCAAGAATATGCTATCAAGTGCAGCTCATCAATCATTTAACAGAATCATAAAATCCGAAGGAGGCTGGAGAGCAGAGGGTGGAGAAGGTAAAATGCTGAGCGAGCGTGGGTGGATGTGAGAAGCAGAAGGGAAGATGGAGAAGAGAAACAGGAGTACGACAAACAGAGTAGAGGAGCGAGTGAGAAACACGGAGGGACAGCACAAAGGAGGTTGGAAACAGACTCCAGAATGACGAAGGCGCCCAGCTGTGCAGAGGACACACACCTGGATGTTCAACACCGACCAGCCTCACCTCCTCTTCCCGCCTGTTTGTATGCCTCTGTGGCTGTTTCTGCCTCAGCCTCTCTCTTCCCTCCTCCTCCCACTCTCCTCCCACTTCCACTCCCATAAAACCACCAATGGCATGAGACCAGTTCCAACAGTTTCATCTCTCCTGGAGCAAATGTTTTCATATGGATGTTGGATGTTTATATGCTGCTAATTTGTTTTCCAAATTACTTTTTGCATGAAATACAGTCGCTGCCAGCTGGATTATGTTCAGTGGAAACATTTAGGCAACAAAAGCACTTTGGTTAAGGTTAGGGAAAGAAAACTGGGACAGAAAATTCATCAACTATTACTACTACGACTATTTTGATAATTGATTCACTGTTTATGTTGTATTTTGTAGCAACAATGCCAAACATTTTCTGGTTCAGGCCTCTCAAAGAGGATTTTATTTTTCTAATTGAGCATACATTTGAGATCCTTGCAATTTGGACTGTTGATTGGACGAAACAAGCAAAACAAAAAGGTTCTGGGAAATTGTGACATGTTTAGCTTTTTTTTTTCTGCCATTTTACAGCCCAAATGATTCATCAAGAAAATGATCAGCAGATTATTAATACATGCCAAAATGTGTTACAGCATTTTATGTTTGACCTTTTTAAATTCTCACCTCTCGCACATTGGCTCTGTTTCACCTGTAGGTGTTTATTTATTTAACCTTTAGGAGTGCAACCCACAAAACAAACACAAGAGAATATGTCAGAAGGAGACAAGGACTATGGGGAACCACAGAGCCAACAGAGACGAGAGGACAGCAGAACAATCCTGGAAAACTAAATCAGTGACATTCTGACAAGGACATGTAGATAAAGTGACAAAAGGACAAATACAAACCAGACTATTCGGTATAAAAGGAGAAGGAGGATGACACAAAAACAAAGACAGAGACAGAGATACCATGAGGGTAAACAAAGATAAGAAATGGGTTTGTTTGTCAGGTTCAATTCTGTTTTGTTTCACCAAAGCAATGATAGCAATTTAGACTTTAAGGAGCACTTAACATACTTCATAACTCCAGTAAGTGATCATACATTTTACCCTGGAGAATTATGTCATTTAGCTCAGCTGTTTTTCTTCTGAATAGCCCAGTTATGTCTCGGCTTGTGTATGTATGCTGCACTCACTCCTCAGAACAAGAGACAGACAGAGATGAGAGAGCGGGACAAAAGGAAGGCGGGGGGGGGGGGGGGGGGG
>NW_022280036.1:11003853-11012108 GCF_004355925.1 Anarrhichthys ocellatus
TGGCTGCTTGCCTCCAGCACCATGCTAATGATTCATATGCTAATGAGGGTGGGGGGGTAGCAGGACAGAGTGTAGCAAATGCCAGGGGATCAAAATGTATAGGGGGAATTACATTTGCTTCAGCAGCCAATAGCTCTGAGTGATGCTCATTAGCATATGAATCATTAGCATGGTGCTGGAGGCAAGCAGCCATGATGCACAAAGCCATGTTTACAGAGAGCACAAGGTTTCTCATCTTGTTTGCTGTCATGGCCAAACATACAGCCTCTATCTGGTTCCCATGCCCATGTCTGTTCAACAACAACAACACATCAGGCAATCGGTGTATACATTCAGTTCAAGGTCATGAAAAGAAAACCCGACTGCCCACACAACAGCAGTTCTTCTTCAATCGCTTAGAGTTGTTCAGAAACATGGTGAGCTGTAAACTGTAAAGGACCATGTGTTTTCATGAGAGCCATTTGGCCTCAGTCAAGAGGCTGGGTATTGAACCTCAATATTGTCTTAGTACCAACTGTAACGTGTCTGTAGCACTGAGCTTCAACACCTTTACAATACTGAAAGCTGACAGTGAACATTTAACTATATTTTTGATCAAACAAGTCTCGATTTAAAAGAAAAATTCTTCTTTTTTATGTTTAGTTTTAAGACATCATTATGAGTTTGGATTCTTTTGTTGAATGAAAATTACGTTTTGGAGAACAACACGTTTACAGTAGGATGGAATTATTTTCACTATCATTTAATCAATGATTATTTAATTCATCATTTTCAATTCATCAGTGGAAACTAGGTTGAAGTATTTTATTTTGAAAGAGTTCGTTAATAATAACTCGGCAGTGATTGATTTAACTTAATGCTACTTTTTGCCTTTCACAAGAAGAATTCAGCCAATACAGAAAACAATAAACATTACATGATCAACTGTACCAAGGTCAGATGTAAAGGATTTCCCTCCTCTTCATTCAGTGCAGCTGTGTTGTATGAAGTGTTTCTGTCCCTGTCCAAAGTGTTGTGATTCACAGAGGGCCTCAGCTCAGTTGAAATAACTTTCTCCAAATCATTTGAAATAAATGCTAACATTGAAATGTGACTAATAAGCACTGTAACTTACCAGTTTACGTTGACACCAGGTGCAGACGCCACACAGAGCTACCAGCCAAACGGCACATACTACGGACGCAACAGACACCAGGAATACACTGAGAGACACTGAGCCTGAGGGAGAGAGACAAAGACACATAGAGAGGAGGCTATTAGTGCATTTAATATCACAATTACACCTGAGCTTTTAAGTTTTAGTCCACTGTCAATACCTCACAAAAGTCTATGTTGGAGTTAGAGTACGTATCGTGACAAAACGCCCCTTCTAGGGAACATGTAGGTATAATAAGGAGCAATGCCATGTAATGTGCCTTCCTTCCTTCCCCCATTCGTCCTTGTCATCTAGCATCTGTCATCAGTAAGACACAAAGAGAAATGCAACATGAGTGCGAGGGAAATGACATAGAGCCACTGAAACGGCTTCATGCTCATGTTGCTTCATGTATCAATAGGAGATCCGCACATGTCAGGGAGAGATAATATCATGGTGCCAGAAGCCACGCAATTACCAGCTTCCGTTTTCTCTCTTCTATCTCGTAAACCCTTCAACAACTTTGTTCCCGTCTTGCTCCCGACAGATGAAAACTTCTTCCACCGCCGTCTATTCCTCATCTCTCCCTCTTTGAATTACTGCTTCTCAAAGATGCCGCTCATTCAGACGTCTGACAACTTATCTGCCAAGCGATTCAAAATGCAATGGCACGTTGGCAAAACAATGTCTGCAAACAATGAGCTCATAACTGCGCTACATCCTCTTTCTCGGCAACACAGGAGATTTCAGTTCATCTCTATCTGAAAAATTCATCTGACGGTTCTTTCTTCCCTTTATCCCTCCATTTCACTTTTCATCCCTGCCCGAGCATGTTCTACATTTAAACTTTTTTTTTCGGGCCAACAAACAGAGGAAGTGGATTAGCTAAGCCGATTTAATCATCCCTATCCATCCTCTGCCTTCACATTTTATTAACTTCCTCTGTTCGTCTCCTTCGGGTGTATTATGCATCTTCTAAAGAAAGTTCTGTACACTGTTATTCTCTGGTCACATTGCTTTTCCTCCATGTTTTCAGTGGCACAAAAGATCGATACATATATCAAAAAGCTCACAAACATTTCTGACAGACCTTTTATTAAATGGCACGATTGTTTTGGGTTAAAACAGTGTACCTACTAAAGGCACATAATGCCAATACTAAAACAGAAAACTCTGTGCTAACTGCTTTTTTTGTAGAATAGAAAGGAAAACCTAAAACCAAGGTTACTTGAAGAAAAGATTCAAATTCACTGCTTGAGGCACATGGCATTGAATAAATATAATTTATCAGAGAGGTTTAGAAAGGAAATTCATGTTGTTCACAAAATAACTAACTGCAAGGCTGGTTGGTACAACATTACACTGAATCTATCCTTGTATGTCTCCAACAGGCTCATCCAGCTTACATTTATGCAGAGGTTTGTATCCGAGCATTTAGCGATTTGAATGCCTCCAATTTTTAAAGTGTCAGCTCCTTTTTACCCACCAGCCTTACCTAAATTAAATTATATTCGCCTGTTTGATAAGGTATCTGATTTTTTTTCTGAAATATTAAACATGGCAGAATATGCTGGCAATTAAGATCACAGGGTTGAATTAGTTCTTGCTCTGAGCCTTCCAGTCAGGCAGCAGAGAATGTGTTGTGGTAACATCGCTTTCAAAAGTGTTTCAGTTCTTAACAGATAAGTGGTCTCAATCTTGACAAACCAGCGTTTCCTTGCAAATGTAGAGGAACACATAGAGAGAAAACCCAAAGCTACATCTGTCGAAACAGCAAAAGAAGCTGAAATACTCTCCAGCTGGAGGGAACACAAGCATAGGAAAGAAAAGTGAGACCTCCGTGTTTTTCACTTGGTGGGGTTTTATCAGCAAGTGCAGTTCATGATTTCAGGCACTAACCCACTAGAAAAGGGATTTCTCTTCCCAAGGTAATACATAATAACATACATGAAATACCAAAGTTTACCAGGCAAATTATGATTGACAATGATAAAATCAAAGGGTTTTGTTACTTTTGTATATTTGCATTCTGTAGCTGCTTCTCTATGCAATAGTTTGCATTGTTGCTGCTGGTGGAACGCACCTTTCCTGCACAGGATTCAAATAACGTGCCCAAGTTTAAAGGACTCAAAAGATGGAGGCACTAATGAGATCTGCGAGATAAAAGCCAGTGCATGCATGCAGTTTAACTTTGTGTTGGTGCACTTTAAACAATACACTTTTGTTGCATACCTGACAGGAAAGGTTTGCTTGGTGCCCCGAATGCTGGATACATAGGCCATTTCAAAAGGAACTCTGGGGCCTGCATTATTTAAATCCTAAAGATTACAACTTTAAAATAAAAAGCTCAAGTAGCAATTATTCTGGTGACGATCAGCATGCACAAACTTGTTTGCGAGTTGAGGCAGTTTCTTCTTTGCAAAAGTATTCAATAGGACCAAAGTTCAGCACCATGGACAGCGTCCATCCCCACTGTCCTTCAGACCCGCAGGCTAAAGTAAGATCTGTACACCTGGTGGGCAAACTGGGCAGAGCTGGTACAAGTGGAGCTCAGGAGAAAGTTTGTTGCCCAGTTTCATCATTCAGGTTTTATTGTACATATTTAAAACAAATATCAAGTCAACTGCAATATCTGGTTCCTGAATTCGTATCACCCGAGAAAGCCCTCTTTGAATCTTGACACGAAGATGATTGCGTGTATGTTTTCAGGGGCATGTTTCCTGCCACAAAGAGAGGCCAACAACCCTCCATATGGGGGTATTCTCACTACACTCAGTACATGTTTGCAGATTCCTGTGCACATTCACAAATCACACAAACAGATTGAGGTACATTTTCACAGCTCTCCACACACATTTGCAAAAAATATTGCAACTGCAACACCCCCATACCGAACAGAGAGAGAAACCTTCTTTAGAATCTCATCCGTTGTCTTACCTTGTGGTTCAGCTCTCACTTTACTATGATGGTCGGATACAACACTCGTATTATCTCAGCTGCTGCGCCCCAGTGGCAATCTGTATGATCTCTTTTACCCTCACTTGAGAACACCATCTTTGCCAAGGAGTGAGTGAGTACACTCTAAAATCCACTACCCACTGTGACCTCTCTCACAAAATGACCTGCTGAGCATCTGTTGCAGTAACTGGCCCCATTAAAATGTACTAATCATCGCTGACCAACAATCTGAGCTTCTAAAGTACTTTTAGGTTCATTAGAAAAACTTATATTTGCTGTTCCTGTTTGTTTTTTGTTGGGCTGTTGTTTCCCATGTGTCTAACTGATAAAGTGTATCATCGAAAAGCCATTACTGTATTTCCAGTGAACAGTGAATAAAATATGCTACAAATGTATGAACAAATTCACAGAGATGGATGGTCCACTTCAAAAGGAAACAGCAAATGGACGCGTTAACGTTAACAATTCATGACAGGGTGAGGAGCTCAGTGAATCAAAAGGACCTCTTTGTTGAGCAACTGCTCCTCCACTTTGAGGAGAGCCAGCTGTGGTTGTTCAGCCACCTGGGAAGAATACCTTTCTTGGAGTAGTAGTGGCCTCAACTGACTGCAGGGAGGCCAGAGGACAGGACATGATTTTAACATCTCCCATCTAAATGCATGACGCTGCTCCTCAGCCAACCCAGTTCATTTGGAGCTAAATATGATGTAATGTAGATTAAGCAGCTGAGTAGCCTCATCAATGTTGCTTCAGTCCAGCTGCTGTGGCTTTTGATTTGAGCCTTTGGTTTCCAGCTCTGATGACAATGTTTGTGTATCTTTACTTTTTTGACCAGAGATTGCCTCTGATTTCACATATAATTTATTGTGTTTAGTATAATCTCTTACAGTAGATACACACAAGGCATTGTTTTACACGTCAACCCCAACTCACGGTCCATTTACTAGCTTTTTCCAGAACTGCCAACCACACATTGGCTGTTTTAGTATGGTTTAGCAAACTCCGTCTGCTGATGTAAACTATGTGAGATGGTTTAAAGCTCAAAATAAAGCGAGTCAAAAATGAATTTTTATGCTATTTTAAAATAATCTAATCTCTAAATGGGCAATGTGCAATATCTGGCCAGAATTTTAGATGTTTGTATTTATGAAAGCTAAAGTCCCAGTGTAAGAGTAAGGGATTCAAGTAAGGGATTCAAACAAGTAAGTTCCTAATTAGGTTGGATGAAAATGATTCAGTAAGGCAATTCAAATCAAGTTAATTTAGTTTAAGAAAAAAAGAAAAAATGGTTAACTGAGATTAAGATTCATTTAAAGCAGGGCATGAACAAGGTATGATGTAAATAATCGAATATGTTGTTAAAATAAACAGTTATAAACAGTATTGAGCAGTGAGGTAAACTAAATAAAAATTAAAAAAAGATTGTGCCTTTAGTTTCAGCTAAATTGTTTGATTGGTTGCTATAGGTATCACTCAGGAAATGCTGTCTTGGTAACAGCGGTAACAATTACTGGGTCAACCGGAGGGGTCATGGAGATAACTATAGTTATGGACCATAATCATATATTCAGATGTTGGATCAAAGGACCCGCAAACAACAGCGTCTACAGTCGCTATATGTCTAGTTACCAACATCTGATTGTTTGAATGTTATACTGTTGAATCTTTTTCCATACTTAGTTGCAATAATTTATTCAGGATGTGTTTTTTTTTAATCTTGCTTATTAACTCAAGAATGGTTCGGCAAAGGGAAAAGATCCCGTTCATGTGGGTCCCAGCACATTGTTGTAATTATCAAAGTCAGAGGGAAAAGGCACAGTATGTGGGAAAAGGTAAATCAACAGTGGCAGAAGCATTGGGATAATGCAATAAAAGAGAGACATTTACACTCAATCCAAAACAGAGTTAAAAAGAAGGGGAACAAAACAGAATTAGACCCAGCCACCATAACGGTACACCTTTCATCAAAGGAAAACCAAAAGTCTTTGATCTTTGTCATGAGGCTTAGACAGTTGAGTATATCATGCAGGTCACTTACACAGGAAAGACATAAACGATGACACAATTACGGAAAATAGGGCTGGTAGGACAATATCAAACGTAGGCAATGTTAGAGCATAAAAAGTGTCCAAGGAACTGGTTATATAGTTTTTAAGTTTTTAGCCGTATTTTAGATATGACGAAACAGAAGCACTAATAATCGGTTCAAAGGCTCAGAGACAGAAACTGGATACAACCCAAGCCGAGAAGCAAGAAATCTGGGGGTGATGTTTGGCGGATGTTAACTTCAAGGCACACTAGTCACATAGCACAAAAATGTTATCATTTGAAGAACATCTCTGAATTGAGGCCAGTTGTCTCTCTGAGCAACACAGAGAGACTGATGCATGCTTCTATAAAAGGCTAACCGATTGCAATTCTCTCCTTTCGGTCAAAGAATACAATAAGTCAGCAATAAATAATTCAAAATTCTGCCACCCAAGTATTAACTGGGATCAAAAGGAGAGCACTTATTACATCTATTTTAAAACCTTTACACAGGTTACCTGTTAGTTTTCATATTGATTTGAAAGTTATTTAATTAGTTTATAAGGCACTACATGGGCTCGCACCACACAACCTTTCAGAAATGCTTTTAGTTTATGAACCAGTAAGACCCCTCAGATCCTCTGGTTCTTCTCTTTTAGCTGCTTCACAAAGCAGAACAAAAACATTTGGTGATGCTGCTTTTATTCGTTTTGCTCTAAGCCTTTGGAACAGCCTTCCAGACGATCGATGTCACTGAAAATATAGATATTTTTAAACAGAAACTAAAATACCATTAAGTCTGGCTTTAATGTATTGTATAATTTTATGTTTATTAAAATACTGTTGCGTATTATTCAGTCTGATTATATACATTGTCTTATGTGTTTTTATGATATGGTTTCAGTATTTATACATATTTTATTTCTTATTTTATTTCACTCTAAATCTAATTTCTTAGCATTTTACTTTTTTACTAAAATCAATTCATTCTATGTTGTGTTTTATTTTTATTTTCTTAACTAAATTTGGTGCGCATTAGTCTCTTCATTTTCATCTCTTTTCAACATCCTGTCTTTTTTAGTGTCAATCCATTTGTAGATTGTAGATAAGAATAGATTATAAAAAGAATGGATACGAAGGTACAATAAAACCTGAAGGTGGTATAGTGCAGCATCATGGATGACAACTACCGTAAACCTCAAAGAAGGATAACAAGAACAAATCCGTGCGACTAGTGGTAATTGGTCATAGGTCAGGAAGAGGGCGGGAGAAAAAAAAAGAAACATGGAAAGAAGAAACAGCGGCAGACATGCAGAGCCATTATAAAAGAGCGCTAGGTCGAGAAAATGGAGAAAGAAATGTTGCAGAGGTGAAGACGCCAACACCGATTACATATTACATTACATTACAGTCATTTAGCAGACGCTTTTATCCAAAGCGACTTACAATTCAGATTCTATCACATTTCTATACCGTAGGCACAACTACGGGAGCACCCACTTTTCTCCTTTTAAGCTAGGCTAATTAGCCTCAACGTTAGCGTCTGTGTGCGTGTTGGCACAAGCCTGAATTGTGTGAGTAACTACAATCGCGTAGCAGTGAGCCACTAAGCTAGCGGAAGCAACCATGCCAACTGCTCAGCAATAGCGTGCTAATTCAGTGTATTCAGTTTCTTTAAGTTAGCTTGTTTGACTGGTGAATTAGTGAACCCTTCGCTTTAATGTCGAAGTCTGTTCCCTGTCGAAAAGTGTTTCCCTTCTGTTGAAGTGATACCAGCGGTGGATTCAAGGTCACACTTCAGACCCCAGGGTGACCGGGAAAGCTGTGTGGGTCCTCTACGGTCCTCTGATGAAGACATCTGGCTGTTCAGATGCCACAAGGTTGGATAACGCCATTGCTGACCGGAAAGGCCTGTTGGTGTGCGTTCTGACAAGGATTTATAGATCTTACCTCCTCCTCCGTCTGGTTTCATCTTTCAGACTGTTTCTCCAGGACTGACTTCAAACTGTGAGTTGGACTTTATGTGTTTTTGCTCTGTTGAGGATTCTGTCGGCCGCACCAGTGCAACGCCCAGGCCTGCAACTTCTCTTATATTTGTGCGTGTGTGTGTGTGGGGGGGGGGGGGGGGGGGGGG
>NW_022280036.1:11012208-11178355 GCF_004355925.1 Anarrhichthys ocellatus
CACGCCCCAGAAGCTGACGCCCACAAGCAGGCGTGGGGGGAGAAGGGGGAGGGGGGGGGGGCGGGGGGGGGGGCGCCCACTGTGAGGTTTAGAGAAGTAGTTGAGCTGTGTTTGCTCTGGGGAAATAGTGGCAAGAGGGTTGAGAGGATTGGTTGTTATTTGCTTTAACGATAATTTGTGTTTTTGTTATGAAGGAAACCAAACCCAAACATCCCGTAGTTCCCGGCTAAAGTTAGTTATATCAATTTTTAGGCATAATATAGAGAGTTGGAGTGCCACACGTGTTTTCATAACTTTTTCCTTTGTGATATAGACCCTGCCCCCCTGCCTGGATTCTCTCTTTCTCTCTTATTTTACCATGTTTGCTTGTGGGCGTCAGCTTCTGGGGCGTGGATGTGAAGCCCCCAGCCAATAACGGTGCGCAGGTGAGGTCGGGGCTTTATCAGAATGTATCAACCAGGTCACGTTGCTGTCTCCGTCTCTCTCTTCTGCTCTCTCTCTGTGTCAATGATGAATAAAGAGCTGCAGGTCTGTGTGTCAGTTAGACCCAGAGCAGGGTTGAGACACACGCGCATACAGGCAGAGCAGACACGCCACAAGCTCGAGCTGACAGGATTTGTGTTCGCTTCAGCTGCATTCATTCAAAATCCGGCAAAAGGCGCACCTTCTCGCAGGGTTATGCAGAGGTGCGGGTTGTGTTTATTTGTGCTTTATTTGTGCTTTAGATCATCAATACCTTTTACATCAAGCTCTATTTTTCACTTTTCTGCCATGATAGCGAGCTAGACGACTTTGTCAATTCACTCAAGACAATATTTAAGTTTATCCCGATAATGGAAATTCAAAATGAACAACTTATTGTGAGTGTTCTTTTATCGCGATTCACTACCTCCAGATTCAACACCTGCTGTGCTGTGTTTGGTATCATACTCTGGACCGGCCATAGCTCCAAGTGTAAAGCACTCTCTCTCTTGTTCTCTCTATGTTTTATAATGTTCTTTTTTGCAATAATAATTGCAGTAATATTCCTTTTACACTCAAAGTGTTTATATTTCTCTGGCACAAGAATTTCCTTCGAGATAAATAAAGTTCTATCTTATCTTATATATTTTGGAGTATCTATATATATATATAGTCTAAGATCATTTATGTAATAATCACTCAAAATAATGTACAGACTATTTCATATTTAATTACAGTCAGAATCGTAGTGCCGTTCTCCATTTTCTCTTGTTAATTGTTATTCTTGTCTACCATCTTCTTATTTGCAGTCTCTCTGCCAAGACGCCGTTATTTTCACTTGTGGTAATTATTTAATCTATAACACAATTGAACTGCTCATCTGTAAACAGCATTCACAAAACTACTTTTGTCTCTCTCCCCACATGCATCCCCCTCTCTCACCCCCAGTCCCACGCCTTTTATTCAAAATGTTGCATCAACAGGATTGATAACACTCAAGTACTGTTAGGAATATAGTCAGGTTTCAAGTTACTAGGAGATTTGAACTGCTTGTGAAATGGTCTCAATTTAATACTGATACCTCTATGTGACCTCGAGACCATGAGCGAGAAGATTGGCTATTTCTATATAGTTATTCTTAATGCCTGTCCCCGGGTCTGGTTCCCCACAATATTGGATGAAACGGTTCACAGCACGCAGACAGCCTTTGTTTACATTTTTATATTGGCCCTTTTAAAGGTATTTCAACAGGTAAAAGTACTCCAACAAAAGTGACCAGACGACAATCACTTTTTTGTAATTGCAAAGTACATTTGATTGGTTGTATTGCCCATTTAAAGGTCATTTCACAGGTGACTGGGTGGGCTGTAGGCTAATCATTCAAATATAATCATCAGGAGTAAAATCAACTCATTTTGAGGCAGACACAGCCTTTCAGTAATAAGGTTCTATCAACACGCACAGCTTTACATAAAACTTTTTTAGCAAGAAGAAAGATGAGATGTGAGATGTTTTTCTTGCCCAAATAGTCAGACTTACTTGTCTGTAATGGAAATTTAGGCCTATTGGAAGATGAATAAAATCAAAAGGGATTAAACAATTGGTCACAAAAAACTCTAAATGTTATCCTTTTACTTTGTTATTGTCATCATGTGTTCATTTCATAAAAACAAAACACAATTTAAATGATTAATCGCATGAAATTCATGATTTTTATTTCAATATTTTCTTTGATTAAACATTTTCTATATTATAAGCTGCTTAGAGCTAGTGTAAGAAAGTTAAACAGGTCATAATTCCCTCACTTGAATCTATTTTATATTGCAGTGAAAACATCCCCTTCAAAGAACTGTATTTATTCAAGTCTGTTTACAATTGAGCACATCATGATAATGTTGCAATTTGCCTTCGCATAATACACATTTTTACTGTTTGGAGCTTGAATGCACCATAATGTAACTTATGTGATCTAATCCCAACAGCACGAGTTAAATATTGTGAAGAGCAGATGTGTGGAGAGAGTGGTTGCCTTTTCTAAATGACAATTTGACGCTAAATGACCTCCACAACAAATGCCAAAAGGTTTCTAGCATTGATGGGAGGCGGAAGTTATGCAGAATGGTGGAGACAACATTTTGATGTAACTTTACTCCCTGATCCTAGTGGATCAGATCAAATTGAACTTGAGTAAAAATCTCAAGCTTTGTAGAAAAAGAAAACAGAGAAGGGACTTCTTTCTCCGAGGAAAAAGCGTACAATGTTAGTATTACAGATAGAAAGAGATTATGAAAATAAGACCAAGGTGTAATAAACTGTAATTATCCTTTATGGCACACCTTCTCTCTCAAACAATTCCACCTCTGGCCTTCCTAATTCAGTCCATGCTCTCTTCTCTTGTGGGCACCAGTGTCTCTCTCAGTTAAAAATGCCCCGTCCTCTCTCTGTGTCTCTCCTCTTCCACCTGCTGTGCTTATCTGTTCACTCAGCCCCTGGTGTTAGCGACTGGCACGACACAGAGAATAAGCATTATTAGTCACCGGAGACCTCCGGAGGAGCATCTCTTGCCGTAGGTCAGAACAACATGGAGAGGGCCGCCACCACGGGAGGTGACCCTTGACTGGCACAACAGACGCACTGCCAGCAGGGAGGCCGCCAGTGGGAGGAACATGGGCTTCCAATTATACAGGAAACCAAATGGGAATGACAGAGAAGAGCGTGTCTCTGTTGAGAGGACTACGGCTGCATCAAAGCTCTGCATTGCTTCAAGTGTCTCTGTTTTTTGGAGAGTTATTGAATCGTACAACCAACCAAAAACTAAAACCAAACTGAGCTACAAGGTAACAAAACACCTCAGCAAATTCTGTTATCAAATTAAGCACTTCAATGTTTCTTTTATTATTACTTATTTACCAGTCAAAATTAGACAAAATCCACATGAACAACTTTTCACATTGGCATAAATTAGATCCACCTAAAAGCACTTATTTGAAAATATAATACGTCACTTTTAAAGCTGGTTTGCCTGTCACACTATTGGCGACGCAGATGATGAGGTGGTGAATTGAAGCCAGACTGTAATTACATGTAGAATGATGCCTCTCATATTTAATTTAACTTCATATCACACGTTACTTTGCACTTAAATATTCTCTATATCATAAACAGTCAAACCAGCAGTGTTTTTTGTGCTTGTACTAGTGTACATAACTGTAAGCACATTTCAATTGTTAAAGATATAAACCAACTCAAACCTCAAATCTAAATTTGCTCAATATGTTATGAGCGCTGTTTGCACCCCGGGGCACAGAGGAGACACCGAACTACCAACACTCATGGTCAGCTGTGAAGATAAACTTATATTAAAGAACTGCAGACCAGAGCAGTTTGTGAGTACACAACGTTATTGATTCATTTAGGGTTTATTCCATAGTGACAGCTACAGCATACTGTACACAGACAAACTGTAAACAGCTATCTGATGCGAGTATCAAAGCTCACTGGAGCAGAGGAGTCACCCACCTTCTCCAGGCACCTCGCCAGGCAAATCATTAAAACCTGCACCGTAAAGACCCAGTAATCAGCAGCTCGTTTCTACAAACCAACATTCAGTAAGTGCTTTGCATTGACTATTTATGGTTGAATGTGGGCGTGTAGAGGGCGGGATGTGAGGCAGAACCAGCTGCGTTCATCTACAGGTTGATTTGGGATTTATAAAAGGGAATTGTGCACTGGCAGGCGCACACAAGGTTTTATAAATCTGAATATTCTTTGGCGTACGCAAACATCTAGTGTGGATCCTACGCACTGTTTTATAAATGAGACCCCAGGGCTTTACCACTTCCACCAAACAATGAAGGCAAAGCAGCATCACAATCTGTCTTAACTGAATAGTCTCCGGTCTCGCTTAGCTGTGATAACACAAAAACATTCAAATTCCTCAGCACATTACCGTGTCGTTCACAACCGAGCCTTTTTGTATCTGGTACTGACAACATTATCTTCACTTCACCTGTCTCTCTTCTGCTCCGCTTTCTGTGTGTGTGGATAGCGCACTAGGGGAAACTCTAGGGGAAACTCGAGCTTTCAAACCACCAATAACAGACTGCTAAATGGTGGCTGGGGGTGTTTGATCTATAATCCTGGCTCCTCCCTGACTCTGGCGGCTCAACGTTGAAATAGCAATAGTTTATTGGTTTCATTGTATTGGGGTTATTTTTAAATGGCAGCAGCGCTGCCCCGCTGAATGCAGGGCAAACACTGGAGCCATAGAACTGAGACTGATAGAATGTGCACTGTTGCGCGATACTCTCTGGAAAGGCTGATTGGGGAGACATTTTAATTGTTCATGATCTAATATCGTGACATTACATTACATAATTTATTCCTCTTAAAGGAGTGAAGAAGAAGGAACAAGCTGCTGCCAAAGAAGTTTGGCAGGTAGAATAGACAGACGGCTCAATCTTGAAATCCCAGCAGGTGTGTGTTTGTCTCACATGTAACCACCCAACTGCCTCGTTGGCTGGAGTTCAGTTTTGCTGAATCTTGCAGTTTCAAGTACAGGGTCGAATAGCCAGTAAGCATTTATTTGTGCTCTAAAGAGAAAGAAATACAGTATTTCCCTTTATTTGGCTCCATTTTCTTTGTCCAACTAGGTGTTTTTGACCACACATCTATTCTTTGGTTCCACTCATACATCCCTGAACTCTCTCAGGACTTCTTGTTTCCAGCATCTTTCGCTTTAAATCTTTGTCCAAAAACGTTGGTTGCCTGGGGGCGCTCTCATTCTTTCCACTGCTTTCCCCAAAGTACAGCCTGAAGCATGACATTTTAACAAGCGAGAGAGAAAAAAATCTATTAGTCCTTGGATATCAAAATAAATGCTTAAGTCAGGATAACTGACTCATCTGAGACGGATGTTGAGGCCTCAGGGTTTCACATGGTGATTAATCTAGCTATTGAGAAGTTTTGGAAATTTTCAGTGCAGGTTTTAGACCACATTTATGGTGGTGTTTTTAAACAACAAGAACACCTACTCACTGACATTTATTACTTTGGATCGTCCTCCAAAATTGCAAAAAGTAGCCATCACCTCTTTGCCCAACCAGATCACATGTAGCTTCATCATTTTTCATGATTTGGCCTCATAAACCAAAACTGAACTGCAAAACTTGGCCCAGTTATTCCTGCACAACAAAATGTTTTTTTCCCTGCTGTTTTTAATGTCAGAGGGTGTTTTCTGATCTGTTCCAAAACCCCCAAACGGAATATACTGAATAAATTAAACTGATTTTTTGAAACAACAAAGACTCCAAGGTTATACAGGTACAACACAATGACTAAGGGTGCTTCTACACCCAGCCAGATAGGTGTAGTTCAGTTTGGTTTATTGAAGCTGGTGGAAAAACATTCATTCAATCGGGTAGAGACATTATTGGGAATATATTGTATTAATTCGCCTTGTCATACGTTATCAATACACTGACGCCAAATATCAATATTTGTATTTAAGTCCAAGTTGCAGTCAGTGTGTGTGTATAAAAGAGGCACGAAGCTAAAACTCTATGCACTGTGCACACATTGTTTAATCTCAGTTGTCAAATTCTGTGAGACTGACACCACAGTGCAGTGAATAAATGCATAATTTCTGCTTTCTGCAGTATTTTTTCTTCCCCAGAAACACATTTTTTTTACCGGAGACAATTGTCTTGCAATGTATCAAGTTTCCGCAGAATTGCTGTATCGTGGTACCATTGTTAACGTGATAGTGATATTGTGAGTTACTCTGTGATTCCCAGCCCTATAGCTAAAAAGGTCGGTCTGGGTCCAGTTCTAGGCAGACTATGATTTTTAGCATAATTTAAAGAACTTTATTCATTTTATCTGGGGATTGTGAACTGTCAAGAAAGGAATTGTCTCAGCAGTGTAGCCTGAATATTACATTATATAATCTGGTAACTATGTTAAAACACATGCATGTCAACACATTAGTGCAAAGACCTGTTACAGTCGATTAATAATAATACTCTTGATCATTTCTTCCTTCTTCCTAGGCTCACAGTTTTTGTGGACGTTGAAACAGGTTTTGTCATCAGGGCTCTCAACCAACTTTTCTCCACCTTCCTCCCAGAACTGTCTCAAAATACAACCTAAGCTGACCCGAAATGAATGTGGACCATCCTAAATTTAAAATCATGTTTTTTCTACATTGTCATTCGTTAAACTCATTCAAGGTGACCATCAACATAAATAAAACATCAAGTGTTTTGTTTATTTGTTCATGAATGTATAATTTATTAAAATGATTTTGACCCTAACAATGCTTATCTAACATATTTTAATTGAAACAATTTTCAAATGTAAAAAGTAGTGTTTTAGACAAAAAACTAGATCTTGCATTGGACCTCTAAAAAGCTTTTTTTCAACTCTTCTTTCATACACCCTGATGCTATGTTTTTTCAGCCCAGGGACGACGGGGCATTCTTCAGCTCTAGCCCTGGCTCTAATCGTTTCTCCTGCTCATCCTGGCAATTAAAATGCACTTTCAATGTAAGTGATGAGGGGACAAAATCCACAGCCTTCATTTTGTGCAAAAATGTCTTTAAAAGTTTATGTGAAGCTTTTAGTTCCTTCTTTGTATTTCCTTTTGAGCTGCAGTAGAAGGATGGTAATAAAAGACTGAAAAGTCTGTCCACTTATTTGTGTGTATCTCAGACTGCTGGAGTCATTAACTTTAGATTCACTTTGGAATGTAATTTTTCACAAAATAAGCGGTGTGAATTTAGTCTCCCATTACTTAAAGTTCAAGTGCTTTAGAACGGGATCTCTTAATGTCCACTATGAGCAGGAGGAAAGATTACAGCAAGCACAATTAGTTTTAATGTGCATATCGCATAATGGTGTCTGCAACAACTGTTCCATAACCTTAAACAACTGTTAATTATTGTCCCCATGACAATTAAGGTCCCGAACCTGAAGAACTACGAATGAAAATAAACTATTTGTATAGCACTTATTTGTATAGTAATAAATTCAACCCGAACCCCAAACTTTCAATTACAAAGTACATTTTTGTGCCTAAACCTAACAAAACCACAACCATAGAGTTGTAACATCATAAAACAGATTTGTCTTTCAACAGTGATTTCAAACACACACATGAAGTCGTCCTGCTGATAGTGGCATTAGATCAGAAAATGCTTCTGTGCTGTTATTGTGCACGGACAAAGTCAATCTGACTTCATTATTACTCCTTTTACATAAAAGTCACAACACAAAATGGACCAGCACTAAAAGGCATTGCAGTAAAATCTCTAACTGTGAATGTGTATTGGAAGCACAGTTATCCATAATACAGTGCGACGTGGTCAGTGGGTGCCCTACAGTGTAGTAGAGCTATTTTTCACATGTTTGTGAATGAGACATGAATGAGATAAATCTCACTTGCATATATACTGTATATTGTTTACTCAAAGTCTAATTTCCAATCCCACCTGCTATTTGTTTCCCTTCTCTCTCAGGAAACTGTACGTCCCCCTTTCACACCATTCCCAAACACATGCCGGCTGACTTCATTACACTCCCGCTAAACCATCACTGTAACCCTGTAACTCATTCAACTGAAACGTCAAAAGCATTCGCTCTGTTGCCTGCTTTTTAACCAAGCCAAGCCCCACAGGGGATAGGCATTCACAACACTGGCTACTTTCCACAGTATTTTTTCTTTTCAATAAAAAACACGCGAGTCTATCAAGAGAAATGTGTGACTACTGCTGGGATCAAGAAAAGAGGGAAATCTTGGGCACAACAAACACTAATGCGGTTTCCTGTCGATCGCTACAGTGACTAAACACGGAACGCCATGTGTTTTGTCCCGGCACATGTGAAGTGCAGCAAAACAGGCTGTTTGCTGTCTCAGAGGGCCGTAACACCACAGACCCATGACAGACTCATGACCCAATACTCTTGACTGGCAGGTGTGTTTATCTGGGCAAAACATCTTAACAGTGTGCAGGCAGAGCCATCAAAGTGTGTTTCTGTAAGAACTGTGATCTGTTGTCCGTAATGAGGAGGATCCAGAGGTTCGCTCTGTGCGCCAAGGCAGGCTATGGGTGAATGGACACCATTGAAGAGTCATTATGACTCTCACAGAGATGCTGAAGAGGAGGAGAGAAAGATGGGTTCTTAGGCAGAGGTTACTAAGTCTTATAAGGTGGTGAAGGACTGTGTTTTGGGCAGGCATTTTCATTTGTCTTTCAGAGTGTAAACACATGGACAACACGTGAGCTTTCCAATCAAACTTCAGTATTAGAGTCTAAGCACCAAACACCCGCAGCACAGTTCAGAAGCGGCTACACTGTGTAACAATAAAACTGCTGTTAAAGTTACGCAGCATTGTTTGAATCTCAAAAAAATGAAGCTTTACAGCTAAAAAGTTAAACATCAGAGAATATAAACAATGTGTGTAAACATTTACATTTATCGAACATTCCCCTGAGCATAAATATAACCGTGATGAAATATAAATACATATTCTCAAGGGAATAATGTTTTATTTTCGGTATAGCACAGTCTAATCTGTTAAATGCAAATGTGGAGCTGTAATCAGCTGCATTTACAACAAGTAAGATTGACTGAATGTGTGGATTCATAAGATGTGAATAACCACAATATCTCCACAGTTGTTATAAAATGTAACCTGATCCCATGAGAATAATCCTGGATGGCATCTTCTTTCGTTGCAATATGATTCCTTTATGCAGTGTGACACAAACAAACAGCATATGCTAAAAGCCTGGTTTTGCATTTTTGTCACATAATTTCTATCACCTTAAAAGCAACGTAACCTATTTAAACCCCTATTTGGTAATTCATGAGTGTAATTGTAAATTCTCTGTTTTCACACATAATTTCCATAAAATCATGCTCTTGTTTGGCAGGTCTGAACTTGTTGAACACTGGTGCATCCAGCCCAAAATAAATGTTTCTGCTGCGGTTCATGAATCTGTGCTGTTCAGTCTGACCATCTCTGCTGCAGCTGCGGTTCGTGTGAGTATAATTCTCTGTTGCCTGAGAGAGACACCGTCTTCAGCTCCTCCAGCGCTGAAAATGCAAACTTGTAAGCTGGCAGGCTGCAACTTTCTTGGCAAGCCTGAGCTTCTGAAATCACTCTGATATCTGAAACAAAGTTTTTCGAGAGTTGAAGACAAATGATCCAGCAGTGTCCTCGCTGAAGGCCTGGGGCTGCTTACTAACTGGCTGATTTTAACCTGCAACAATTGATTTTTCTTTTTCTTTCTTTTTTTGCTGCTCGGGGGACGTGAAAACAAGTTGTGACAACATTTATCTTTTAAGTTGATGTGTGAACTTGTTAGCAAACTGTTTTTCTTTTTACAGCTAAGCAATGAGCTGGAGCTCACAATAAAGCTCTGTAAAGACGAGGGGAGTTGCAGATTCAGGTGATAATTCTCTCTAAGTTAATCACCACAAGCTACCTATTTCACATCAACACACTGTTTACTCTGTCATTTGATACACGGTTAGTATAAAAATATAATTTAAAGCTATTTTAATAATAATTTAGACATGCACTCTTGGGAATGGGAGTAATTCATAAAGCAATTTAGCACTTGACATTAGCTCTTTTAATTGAAATCTGGTGCCTTTTACCTCTCGATTTCCTGGTTGTTAAAATTGTTCAATATATTTATTCTTATGTGAGCAAGTACTAAACTGTTTCTGTCAAAGTTGTTATGGAAGTTACACCAGATAATATAAGGTGCTTTGTGAAGAAATCACAGTTTTGATCTTTGCTCCATGACATTTACTACTTGTGGAGGTAGCACAAAATACAAGACACTTCCTATTTAATTGCCAGTGTGAACAACTGGAGGATTGATACACAAAAGGTGACAGCCGCCATGTATATTATTATGTTACATACTGTAGCCATTAAGTGTCAAAGCTATTTTGAGGCACATTTCATTGTGTGACTCACAACATTTGTTTGGGCGAGAAGAGGACGGATGAAAGCCGATCAACTGAGTCTTTTCTCATGAATTCCTTTTAAACTGGAGAGATTGCGAAACAAAGGAGCCAGAATAAGATGAATAACGCACATTAATGACAAAGCATCTCCTGTTCCTTCTCCTGCCTCCAATTCACCCACTTATTAGTCTCTTGCTGTGTCCCAGTTCAGGAGCTCGATCCTCTGTAGTTCACATTTCTAGACAAAATATGTAGAGCCGACGTGGCCTGGCCCAACACTCCTCCAAATGCAGCCAATAAATGCAGCTAATTGGTACAACCACAATGTCCTTTACAGCCCGTAGTTTCCCACAGTCCATTGTTGTTTCATTAAACACACAGCCTTCTAGGATCGTGATGTCATCTTTGGATGAACCGCTTAGGCTGTTGTAAACATTGACATGATAATGCAATGGTTTCTCCATGTGAAAGGGGCTGATGAGATGGGTGAGGAAATTTCCAGATTCGTGAAGTAGAAAGTCATTAGCAAGCTTTTGAATGAAAACCCCATAATGCAAAGTACACCAGCACTTAACAGTGAAACTGCAGTTATGCAAATAGAGAAAAAACATCCAAACAAAACAGAAATTATGGACAAACATGCAAAAAACAAAAACTGGTATTGACTAGCATGCCAAGCAGTGGCAAATATGTGCACCACCTGTACTTTCCTAAAAGCAGATCTATGCTAAATTACATGAAAAGCAAATATACAAGGTGACCCTGAAACTCAGAAATTCAATTTGGACTTTTTTTACTATACAAATCCATTTGCAGCCGGTGTGGAGAGAGTGCCAGGAGACTGGCAGATGAATGCATTTTACTGCAGCGGCAGCAACAGAGAGCCAAGTTTGAATCTCTCGTGAGGAGAGAGAATTTGCCTAACAGGAAGGCTCTGCTCTGCCTTCAGGCCACCCGCACACTTTATCTGGGAGTGCCTACTGTTGTTGTCGTTATTGTGTGAACAAATATCCTGTGTGATGAGGATCCACATTTCATTTCACATGGTCGCCCAACAAGCTTCTCTCTATTCAGAAAGTGGTCACAGTTAAGGACAACACTTTCACTGCAGGACTCAGAGAAAGTCAAGAATTATTTACTGCAAGTATGTGAGGCATTCGTATTACTCCCTCGTCTCTTTGCACTACTGTACAACTTTACAGTTGTATACATCATTGTTAGTCAAGACTTTATGTCTTATGTAAAGTACATTGAATCGCCATTGTGTTGAAAGGTGCTTTACCAACTTAAACTTGCCTTGCCTTTATATACATAATGTATATTTAAAATTTTTTTTAAATATAGTATAATTTCTGTGCTGCAGCCTTTTTCTTATTCTAGCTTGTTCTATTTCTGTAACATGAAGGGGGCCACAGTTCCATTTCATTGTATGATCCTGTATTGTGTCACGGTAATGAAGCTGAACCTTTGATGAAACACCTCTCATACCCACAGATACTCCTAAATTATTCTTGCTACCTGTGTACAATCTCTACTAGTTCATGTCAAATGTTAATTAAAATTTGTTTCATTATTTTGTTTTATAAAATGATGTGTAAGCCACACAATTAAATGATCGTTTAGAACTTTAAGGGTTTACATTAAGTGGAGTAAATCTTAAAAGGCTATAAGGGGCTTTGAAATGGTGAAACATTATTACTTTAATTAGCTGGTATTAAATTGTAAATAAATGCCCTGGCTTGGACTTGATTCTTTGAAATATACTTTGAAATTGAGTTCAAGACCTGCTGATTATCTAGTGTGGCAAACTTTTATGTCCGTGGGTTCAAATGTCCCAAATTATACCAATATCACATTTCAGAGACTGAAAATTGACTGAGGTGACAGAAGTTTAATGTGGGAAAAGACGAGGCAAAGAAAGGAAAAAGATGGAGAGTTTGCATTTGGTTCAGCCGGCTAGTCTTTCTGCAGTGCTCACACATTCTGAGTAAAAAATCAAGTCGTTTCTTTTTTTGAGTTTTTTTGTTATGTGCTGTCAATCATCTCCAGGCACAGATGGAGCAGCCAGACCACCTGTGATCTTCACATTAAAGCATCCCGTCTGCTGTAATCCAGCTGGAGGCTGCATATGAGTCTATATATTTTAACAAAGCCACTTATGATCAACAACCTCCCCATACATTACTGTGAACAATGTGTAGCATCATTAACCCCAATGAAAGACCCATTTGAAATGTCTGAGATAAAGATTTCTTCCCTCGCTTCTTTCCCATCAAAATATTGCATAATTTACCTTCACCATTATAGTGTCTGTGCCCTTAATTTCAGAGCTGTGGATTTCTGCCAGGATTCAAATTCTAATCTTCTCAGTATAACATCACTGCAGCGATAAGATCAGTCTTCCATCTCAGCTCTTCCGCTGTCTGTCCACTTCCTATCTGATCTGTCTTTCTCTGTATCTTGCCTCCTTTTCTTTTTTTCTCACACAAAGACAGACACACACATAAGCCTGCGCACACGTTTTCCCTATTTCACAATGTACTGTATGTTTAAGATATGACTCCAGAGAGCATCCATTAAGAAGATAATGTCAGATGTAAAAAGAATATGAACAGTTGATGGCTTTAGAAATCAGGCTACATCCTCAGACATCCATATCATCAGCTAACTGAATCATTTACTGTAGATGTTATAGAGTTGGGTGTGGACTTGTTAGTAGGTTACCAAGAGACTCCTCCCCCTACACCCTCTCTTATTACCAAACAGCTACAGACAGCCAGGCGTTCTAGATCATTATGAGCCAGTAAAATGAGACAAGCATGCAGCCAAGAGTTCAACCAAAGAACAACCTCTGCCAAGTTTTTTGATTAGTCAACTATGAGACAAGGCTTTGAGACCAAAATATATTCAGTATTTTTCACAAGAACAAAAAATGTGATTCTGTTAAGAGTACATGCTAGCAGCCCCGTGAGACTTTAGAACAGAGGTGTTTCGAGCTGAATGCTAACATCACCATGACCTGACATTTGCTAATAAGACCAAATACAAAGAACAGCTAAGTATGAATGGCATTCGTTTTGTGTAAACCAAAGTATTGAACAAATTCTAATCTTTACCTGATGATGACACTAGATTAAAACTCATGATCGGCAAGGTTGTTTTAATATATCGTCTGCACAAAAAACTGTGCCAATCCAACTAATAGGTGTTGAGATTTTTCACAGGATATATGAAAAATGTAAAACTTCTGGTTGTAGGAAATGTCTTGGGATCACCAAAGTAGGTAAGTCAGTAAGATGAATCCTCTGGGAACCATGAATGCTGATACAAATCTTCATGGTGATGGTTCCAAAAGCTGGAGTTATTTCAATGTGGACCAAAGACCGACCAACATTGCTAGAGCCATTGCTTAACTGTATAATAGAAATGGTATTATCCTATAAATCAACCTGATCTTCCAAAATTATATCAACAACACCCTCAGATTAAAAATCTGGTCCAACAGAGACTGTCAGACTGAATGCATTCAAGCTGAAAAAGGCTCAAAGAAAACATGCACCTCCTGAAGTTTAACTCTGTCAACTTCTTGTCACCCACCTATTGTTTTCTTCAGCGGTAACGTAGCAACACCTGCTCAGTAGCATACTTACAAGCATGTGCCCCCTGAGCAGGGTTGACTGACATTTTTAAAACTGCGCTCTCTGACTGTCACCTAAATCACACAAACAAGAGAGGAAGGTAGGAACAGACTCGAGCAGAGCACGCAAAACCAAGAAGCAAGTGTAGTTACATACTGTACACAACATAGAGCCTCAACCAGCCCAAGCTTATTGGTGTATGCATGGTATATATACTATACACATTGTCTTTGCTTTGTCACACTGATTTGAAGAATGTAAAGCTGTGTGAGGATTAATGTCAGACAGAACATGCAGGCAAGCTGGTGTGAAGGAGCTCAGGATCTCCACAGTGATGGAAACATGTATTCAGTAGAGCTTGACTAATGACATTGATAACAATATTGATATTTGAGAGTTTAAAAAATATACTGTACCTGACAATCATTTTTATTAGATGCACTTTAAAGGGTTTATAAGTCATTACCTATTGCTTACTTAACAGTTGATACATCTTTTACAAATGCTTTAGGTTATAGGTTAAGACATTAATAAAAATGACTTTTGGGCTGCTAGGTTGTAAAAAGCAATGATTTAGCTGGTGAGTCAGTAATAGTTAAGTCGTTAATAGAAGGTCACAGGTTTCCCAATGATATGCCAGCAGCAAAACTTAAGTCATGAATAAAGGATTCATGCAACAATTCATCAACAGCGGAGGCCTTATCAGCTCAGTCGTACAATAAGCAGCAACTGGTGGTGCCAGTCGATGTTTCTGGCATGTGTCATCACTTTAGGGCCCTTTTTGTGGAGGGTTTTATGACTTCATTACTGGCACTTAGATCTGAGAACAGTGTTAACTCTGCCCCACAGTGCTATGATGGACTGCCCAGCTGAGTGGCTTTGACAGGGAAGTCCATATGGACACACATCCTTTAGGCCCTCTGACCATCTCTGGGTGGACAGTCAGTTCTTCTTGTCTCCACCTGTGTGGCTACTAATGTTTTTAAGTGACGACTGCAGCCTGCATAGGTACACAGAAGTATTTACAAAGTCACTGGTGCATGAAGACAGACAGATGCAATACAAAAGACAGGTTGTGATGTAAGTGGTCCAGTGGAGCTAGAGACAGCTGTGCAGAAGACAGAGTCATCACGAATCTGTGTGTGTGTTTGGGGATATATATGGATGTGTGTGTTTGTGGATGCACTGGTGAGTATGCTGGAATCCAAACAGCCTCAGGACCAGTAAGGTCATCAGTCAGACCGTGTCCCATCTGTTTGACAAGACAAGATCGTGATCATGGAGGAGCTGTACTGTCATCCTACGCTCTAGTTTGCACCCGTTAACAAGCAGCCAGGAAGCCCTCATCACCCATCACTTCCGGGGCACTTTGAAGGATGCAAATGATAAGAGACGGCACAGCTTCAAGGTCAGAATCAGAGACGGGAACTGGACCACGTCAGTGTTTTCTGCTGAACGTGTGTCATTGCTGCTGTCATAGAATATGCTTATTAGACAACGACAACATCATGAACACTTCTGAATGACATGAATGGAACATGTTAGCCTAGTTCATGGTAGGATGTGTCTTTTGTGTTATGTTGCGAAGGGAGTAAGTGAAAACCCAGCTTTGGAAGTGGTAAAAAAGGAAACACGGGAAAGAAGCCGGGGAACCCTATGAGACGGATATCAAGTGGGCAACTTCCATTACTGATGTTTTGTTGAATGAGGACCAAAACTCCTTATGGCTCCATTCAAAATGTTGTGTTATCCCTGAATGTTCACACTCTGCTGCCATATTTTGTATTGATGCTTTTACCTGCAGCAGCTCACCAATTAACTCTCAATATATTCAGACCTTTTGTCTGAACAACAATACTGCAGCCGAACAAAGGACAGTCCCCTCTGCAGCTCCAAAGCTGAATTAATCTAACACGTTATGGCGTCAAGAGGAGTCAACCATTAGATTAACAGAGATTCTTTTTCAACAAAACAGTGAAATACGACTTCAGATGTAACAGCTGAATATATTAGGTGATGAATACAAATATAAAACAATGCTGCTTGCCTTCAGACCTCGAAGAAGACATTTGGATCAACAGTAAAATGTCTTCACTATCACCTCACTATGGATACTTGAGATGAGTTGACAGAAACAAATCCTGGTTGCTCACTGTGTCAGCCTTTCGTCAAAAGTTATTATATCTTTTTAAAGGGATATTAACATTTCTTAAGGTGCTGATCATAAACTGCAATGTGCCTAGTGGGAGTCGACCATGCATAACTGTGCATGTCATTCCCCACCTCATCATCTCTAGAGTTAAAGGTCTAAAAATGGTACAAAATGCCAAAAATAGCTTTTAAAAATATGAAGATTGAGGGCTTGCGAGACACATATTGTTATAAGATTTCTTGACTTTAGTGTAGGAGTGCTCCCTTGAGAATCAAGAATAGTTGCCTTCAAGCCTTTCGTGCAAATTGTTGTTGAAGTGAAAGTCATTCATTATATTTCTTTTAGCAGATTAATGCAGGTGAATCAACTTGATGTATAATTAATGCAGTGATGCAGTGGATGAATCCTTATGCCAGCCTGGTAGTTTGTCACTTTCAGGAAATGGGGTGATATTGTGAAGCACATATTTTTACTGCATGTCTGCCAGTAGAAGTGACAAATCAATAAAGCTGCTGTCAATCGGTGTTTTGTCCTATAAGGGAGCTAATAACGGCTCATTTATTTCCTCCCGGCAAGAACCAAATACCAATCCACGATTAAACTACAACAATTTGGGTTATGCCAGTCTTTAAAGTATTAAATTGTACATTTGAATACAAGCTAATTCTCCATTTAAGACCAATATAACACTGCTCAGTCTGGATCTCACACAAATTAAGATCATTTCAATATTTTATCTCCAAATTAGAAAAGATCACTTCTGTGGCAAAAGACTGTGAGTTATCTTTTAAATACCAGACAAACTATTTTCATGGTTGACTCTCAAATTGCCATTTCGTATTGGTTTTGCATTTATTTAGCATTCTGCCACTTGGAGGCATGCCAGTGGGCATTTAAGAGGCAGTGGTGTTGCTTGAGATGAACCCAGATGAGGACAAAAACATTTAGGCTTGTGAAACTTTAATGCAATTAAAAGCTAATGTAAAAAAAATAAACATTGGAATTGTAACTGGTAGCTCTTTATTCCACAGTGAAAACAAGCACAGCAAGACACTGAAATTTAAATTTCTACACTAGAACAATAATTCTAATTGTATCTATGACAATGTGGCATACTATTCATTTCAGGATCTTGGGCTCTTTCCTACTTTGGAGCAAAGAAGGGCAAATAATGGCTTGTTCATTGTTTCAGCGGTAAATGTCTCGATAAAGCAAAGGCCATGTGTCATGTTGTGACATGACATGGTGAGCATCATGGTGAGCCGCAGAGATTGGTATTCAGAAATAGTTCATCAAACTTTGCAGGGAAATAAATGGAGTAGTATGACATTGTAGACATCAGACAGCCTGAGAGAACTGTGAAATATAAAGGATGGGATAACTAATGTTGCCTCATCGGCAAGCCTCAACAACGATCAATAAAGACCCCAAATGTCATCTGTTTTAGACACAGCAACACTTTGACATATCCTCTCAAAACGTAGTGTTTAAAGAGCAAAAATCTGATTTAAAAAAAACAACCAAACAGACAGAACCCTCTTCAATAATTAATAACAAAAGGGTGCTAGATCTGGAGAACATTGCACATTTGACCTGATGGTGTTTATTTTTCCATGTGTATTTTCTTTGATAATTCTATATTTTGCAGACAACATGCAGCTAACAAAGTATGTTGTTGTTGTGATGGTTCGATGGGATGTTTCAACTCAGCCTGGTCAGCCAGAACATTTCCCTGTTTTCATAAAGAGGACGATGTTGTTGACTTTGGAGATGGTTGGTTTTGGTGTATAGGTGCAATCCAGTGAAAGCAATTTCCTCTCATCAGTGCTGAGGAAAGGTGTAGTGGTTGTTGTTGGAAGGCCTGAATCACTCATGCGATGGAAGGTGTACTGCTCACAACTGCAATATATAACCAATGTTCAACACTCACCTTCAGCTCATTTTTTGTCTTAAACCGGAGCCAGGTATATTGGTTCATCAGCGTGTACAGAAAGAGTTTCATTACATCTATTGAAACTTCCCTGTCAAGATCTAAAGGGTTCAGGGTGAGATGTGCCTGAGCAATACAGCCAACCTAATTTATTTTTAGAATTCAGTAGGTGTTTTCAGTCCCGGACGGTGCGCTGCAACTGTTAACAGTCTTGGAGTCTTCACAGACTTAAAGACATCATATGGAGTGCATTGACTTCATGTTTGTAAATCTAATATCTGTGAACATGCCTTTTTCATGCCCTCAGTCCACCCATCTGGCCTTTTCTTGCTCACTTTCGTATGTTGGATCATTGTTGCCTCAGACATGCCCTCTCAATGTGTGAGCCTCGTTGAGTTATTTAATCTTGTCTAATCCCTAAAAAGGCTTGAACAGTTTAAGCAACAAAAGCGTGACTTAATGCTGTTTACGTTTTTTGCTCTGAAATAAGGATGAAATTTACCACAACGTCTTTGATTGATCCTGAATTGGAGGGTAATGCTGTAATGTATAATCCAGAAGTGATGCATTATGTCAACACCACCAACACTGTCATACTGCATGTGTCTACGCCAGTCTGTTCTGAGATCTTACACTATACCTCTTATTCCTTTGAATTTGTTTATTAAAACTTTCAACATTAGCCTACAGCTTATCAATTGATTGTTGGCTAATTACAGGCAGTCCTGTTGTTGCAAAGATTTCTTTTTTTGCATGGAAAATATGTAGTTTACAGTGATAATGATGGCGGATTTAAAAAGTTGGATGAGGACGAACTGTAGTTGGCTAATGCTATCTAATGTTAGCTGGGGTTGCTGGAGCTTTGACTTCCACGAATCCCATACAGAGCAGACAGAGCCGCTAACTTTACCCTAAACTCTGATAGCATCCGGGTCCCTCTTCCACACAATGGGGAAACACTGCACAATGAACGTGGTAGTCGTTCAATGTGACCTGTAATCCAACAAACTAATGTACCCTAGTTTATTAAGTGCATGGATGCACAGTTACTACTTTAAATAGTGAGCTAAGCAGACAGAAATGCTGACGATGCAGCTTACTTTGGAGCAGATAAACATTGCTGTTTAAGCTTTTGCCATTGGTAGACCTGCATTTTATTTTTTAAGTGTGTGCACTGAAGCACATTTATTTAATCTCCCGATGCTGTAACAGGGATCCAATTTAATTGAATACTGCACTAAAATCAGTCACCTGGGTGGTTACCACTAATCAGGTCGACAACCTGTAATTTGTCCGAGCGACCATCAGTAACATATCTGCTCCTGCTTTTCCTGTGGAATTAACCAATGTCTTTCCAGCCAGCAATTGCATTTGAATGATTAACTTCCTGCCCTGTTGTTAATATTATATTCTGTGATGAATACACTCCACACTGCCCGCACACACACCTCATTCAAATTTTCATTGATAGAGCTCAATGAGCTGCCCACTAAGATCGTGTACGCGTAATACAGCTGATCAGATATTCTTATCCAAACAATACAGTGTGATTGCCGTACATTTTCGTGATTACTCAGTAGGCCTATTATGAGCTGAACAGTGGCTCAGTAGTTGATACTGTCACCTCAAAGCATGAGGGTCCTTGTTTTCATTAGGACTGCCCCCTCTTAGTTGATTAGTCAATTTATCCATTGACTTTTCCAAGCTGAATTACTTATTTTCAAGAAACCTATGTACACATCTCTTGTCAAACACTCGATTTAAAGTGGTGCTTTTTTTAAATTCTTTGTAGAGAAACTCACTGTCGATTAGATCAACAAATCAATTAGTTGACAAAACTGTGTTAGTCAACTAAGAATTTCTTTGGTCAAGGACAGCCCTAGTTTGCATGCTCCTCTCATGTTTGTGTGTGTTTATTCTGGGTGTTCTGGTATCCTCTACATCTACATACATCTGCATCTTCAACCTCAACAGGTCCTTATCATTTAACCATCTGCCAACCGTCAATGGCACTGATACTATTTAATTTAGAAATCTCACTCACCTGTGTCTGCATGAACTTGCTGCTTCTTAATCAGACAGTTACCACCTATTGCCTTACCATTATCTTCCATGCGTATATGAAAGAACTCCACACTTGCCACAATCATAATAAGTTCTACTGAAGCATAAAAGAAACAAACGAAAGTTAAACTTCAGTCATGCGTTGTCACAATTTTATCTTTTTTAAAGTAACCAATTTGGTTTAACTCACTTATCTATGACCTGTCTGCTGATCTGTCAAAATGTCTCTTGGAGACTTGGAAACGACACAGGTCGCAAATACAGTAGCTGTGAGTGCGAGTGTGAATGTTAGTGTGAGCCCTGTGATTATCCTGGCAGCCTGTCCAAGTTGCTTTAATGCCTTTTGCCCAGTGCATGGTGGGATAGACTCCAGCATGGATTGCAATTACCAAGTATTGAAAAGGGATGAAAGGATTTGATGGAGGGATTTCAAGAGTACCTTCACTCTGGATCTACGTATGTCGGATAAGCATTGGTGCATTGGAAAATGTATTTACCTAAAGCTGTGGTTACAAGTCTGTGTTTTAGTTTAGATTTATTTTTTTCTTTTCCCCTGAGTGTGGCAGTGTCTGAAATCACTCCCTCAGTCATTACACTTTAGGAGAGTACAATTTTCAGTCAATTGTGGGAACTTGGTGGTGCATACATTTTACACTTAGATGCCAGACACTCATTATGGCACAAAATAAAAATATCTTTGTAGGTATTCTGGATAATAATCAGAATTACTGGTGTGCATCAAGTGTGAGTAGACAGCGGCTTGATTGATTCATTGTCTGGAGGTATCTGCAAGCAATTGTTTGACGAGAGCAGTCATTTCCAAAGACTGATTTTATTCTTACATTCTGTTAGTTTTACTGATGAGAGGAAAAAACATTGCTTGAATGTATTCATTTGGTATTTAACATCAGTGTATGTTTTCAACAACTCGTGCATAATACAAAGTTGTGATTTATCAAACGTATATCTCTTAGAAATGGCTGGTTTACCTGCTCAAGATAAATTAAGGTAATGCAGGAATGGCAGTAAAAATGGTCAGGAACTTTAATTTATACACACATTTGCTCTTCTCACGATTTATGGATAAGGACTTTAGTGTTTTTGACTCGAGTGCGATTTACACACACGGGAGAGAGACGAGGAAGGAGAATGGAGAGGATAATTAAGTGAATCAGAAACGTTAGTTCAGATGTTGTTCTCCAAAAAGAGAAAAGTGGTCAGTGAGACCAGAGAGACCAGAGTCTTTAACCAAGAATAGACAGACTCTTATAGGTAATTCTTCCCACGGGCAGTTTGAAGCCAGTATCTCTGATATGTTCAGAATAAGGTACTTTATCTTAAGATGTACATTTTTCAAAGGCTTTCTGTTATGTAATTTATTCTTTAATCCAGCCCATATTTCACCTTAATGACGGGGCGACCGTGGCGGTTTGATCCTTGGCTACCACGCGTCCTGTGGCGAAGTGTCCCTGAGCAAGACACTGAACCCCTAACTGCTCCCCGGGCGCTTCTCAGCAGCCCATTGCTCCCAATATACTAGGGATGGGTTAAATGCAGAGAATAAATTTCCCCACTGTGGGATTAATAATTTATTTTACTTAAAGCGAGAGAACAACAAATATTGTTGAGATATTATTTAATTGAACATTCTTTATTTGATTTGACAGTCAGTTGTTGACTACATACAGACGTTAATACAATTGTTGGCTAATTGAATATATATGGGACTAAGTCATAGCGCAAGTTAGGCATTATTGTGATGTTTGGGACCTTTGCATGAGGAAATTCTCTAACTGGACCTCGTTGAACTTTAATTGAATACCCTTGCTATATAGAGATCCAGACAGTGGAAGCTGGGGAAAGACTCTTATTCCCCATCTTCCAGCCCAGCTACGCTGACCTCATTTGTTGCAGAAGTGTAATTATAAAATGTTGAATGTGTAATGCTGATGGCAGGTCTTTGTTAGGAAATAGTAGGGGCTGACAATTAAATATTCCTTGTCCTATTTCCTTAGTTGGGCAGGTAAGTGATTGTAAATGGTTTTCTTTGATGTTAGGTAATTAATTTGCTGCATATAATCCCTTTTTGTTATTTTGCCCACCCTGTACCAAGCAGATACAGAATATATCATATATATATATATATATATATATATATATATATATATATATATATATATATATATATATATGCTGTATAATATCAGGCCTTGTATAAAAGTCAGTAATATGAAGCCTGGTAATGAGACGCCCAAAGGCAGAGAAGTGTTAGGTTCTGTAAAATTCTGGCCCTGTAGCACCCTGTGGATAATTAGTCATTATTAAAGGTAGACCGTTTTAATATTGAAATGCAGCTTGATTCCCTTGTCATCATTAATTGAATGCACGCTCTAATATGTCATATCTAATTCATAAGAGAAGTCAAGCTCTTCTCACTGAGCTGTACTTTGCAACGCCCAGGGGGGATAACAATGGTAACCCAATGCACCTGGCTATTAAGTGCATGAAGCTGCTGGATATTAGCTATTATTATCTGTGTTCTTTAAAGCTGTGGGTGTGTCTGTGAGGATCCAAGCACAAGATCATCTCCATCCAGACACAAAATGGCTTTAGCGTTGACATATTGGAGCATAATCATACATTAATTTGCCATTCCAATAATGAAACTACAACCCTAGCACCTAAAGAGATGAAAGAGGAAAAACGTAACCCCCATAATAATTTCAATCAGCCCATCAAAGACATGGCTGAATGATTCAGTGTTTTTAATGTTCTCCGCATGCCCGTGTCTGTATTATCTATGCTTGAACAAAGATAGTTATGTCGAAGAAGATACGTCATCAGTTTGATGATTGAAAAAAGCAGGAGTGGGCTGCGTCTTTGTCCTGTTAAAAAGAAGAATTCGTCCACACAAATTACATAGCTGACCAATTTCAGATGAGCAGCTAGGAGGTAGTCCAATAGTTGTCGAGTGGAAATGACGGCTGGAGGAGACTATTGCTCAAATATCTCAGTTAAAGTAACCTTTTGAGCACATCACAGAAAATAAATCACAATTTAAATCTAATTAGCAATATTGGTCAGAAAAATCACAATAAGATATTTTTTTGAAATGGTTCCATTCTGGTAGATTATTTTGTAATCAGTGCATTTCTACTTTTTACTTTGAGGTCATCGCGACAGAAAGTAATATGACCTTGATAGCTCTCGAAATTAATAAAATCCTGTCTCACAGTACTATAAATTGCTGTGCCGTGTTTTGGCATCTTGTAAGCCTTTAAAGTAAATCATGTAGTACTCCAACCTCCCTGGATCGCAATTTATTGTCATGCTAGTACCTGGAATAAAACATAACATACCCACCAACATAGCCCCATGTATTTTAAACACAGGTCTATTTTCAGTCTGGATGCTTCTCTCGCCGTATTGCAGGCTAATGCATCAATACTTTGACGTGTTGATCTGATGCTTCTTCAGAATGAATGCTGTTACTTTTGATTCCGAAGTAAAGTTGACCGCTAATCACTTTTAACACATACCTGAGTGAAACCTTTGCTTTTAATGGTGGTTTCTCCATTCTAATCATCCAACATTTATTGAAAACTTGTTATAACTATTAATAAATATATCTTGGATACTAAGTTTCTTTATGTCTGCATTGTTGTGCATTTGTGCCCCTGTGGGTATGTATAATTACTCAGACATGCGAGTTGACTCACCAAAGAGCCTGGAGAGATGTGTATAAAGAGAAAACGAGAAAAGATATGAGACAGCGGGATAGGGAGACGGGCGGGTGAGAGATTTGAGGGAAGGGAATATAAATGATGACATAGTAGTAGTTGCAAAATGAGAGCTTGGCCGTACAATCTTTCATTTGAAATGTCTCACAAATCTGACTTTTTTCTGAGGAGATTGAAGCCATAAACGGCAAAACTGTAATTATTAATGTAGTTAGTTATAGTAAAGCTTCTTCATGAACCGTTAAAAAGTAACTGAAGGGTTAAAAACTTACTGCATAACTGTTTGTACTGTTTGTACTGTGAATAATGCAAACTAAGTGAAGAGGGCTATGTCCATATGTCTGCCTGCTTTGTTCCCTGTGTAGTCTTTGACCATTTTTTAGCTTTATAGAGCAATGTTTTTATGATTGAGTCCCTTTTTAGTTTATTCTCATGCAGGCACGCAAGCATCCAGTTGACGCAATATATATTTTTTAAATGAATTGTACTCTTAAGAATAGTTGTTTTGCAATACTTTTTAACTCTTAGACGAGTACAATTGCAATATGTACTCCTATTTGCTGCTTTTACTGATACATTTCGCTTTAAATCATTTTTATATTCAGCTGAGGTCACACACATGAAAGTAATTGTCCGACCCAGTAGGCTTTGTCTTGCTGTTTTGTTTTAAGAGATTAAATGATGCTTACACCATGTATTTTATTTTTCAAATATTTTACATTGTGTACAGCAGAAGAACAGACTTGTGTGGAGTGGAACCGCATATATTTTGTCATTCGTCTGGTTCTGTATATGGCACTTTAATGGCAATGTGGCACTTCCCATTTGTTATTTCCTGTTGAGGGCCTGTTTGTCGTAATGTTTTATAGGTTTTTATTTACCGTACCCGCCACTATTCCTGCCAATGGTTTCACACTGTTCCACTGATCTACAGGTGGCAGTAACACACTAAGAAATGCTGCAATGCACCATCAAAGGCCAGAAGGAAGAAGATCTCTGGCAAGTAAACATGTATGTAAACAATGCACGAATGTACGAGGAAGGAAATGCCTTGAACAGGTAAAGCCTCAAAGATTCACAGGATGCATTTAGGTGAGTAACAGAATGTTTTTGTTTACAAGAAACTCTGAGGGGCAGCTTTAAGCCATTCATTATAAATCACAAATACTTTACATTACTACATATTCAGATTACTTCATTGTCCATTCGATTTGCATACTCGTTGGCACTGGTGTATAAGACAACATACACCATGCACAACAATACACAATTTACTCACACAAAAATACACGACAATTATGCACCTTAAAGTCTTAATTTAACTTTTTTTTTTACGAATATTGTATGGAATCATAACCTCTCATGTCAATAACAATAAAACAACAAAAACATTTTTATGGTTTTTGACTGTGTGAACATTATTTGTCCACCAAGTGCTGTCCATCCAGTCTTACTGCTAATCAACAAACTGCTAAATATGGATAGACTGTACTTGCATCACCTTCCGATCCACAGCAGAGAGGGCAGTTATTTTTGAGCCTCTACGATCTACTTTTCTCCCTATTAGCTAATGGACACTTTCCTGTGAGCCAACGCAGGCAACACCTCAAGTGTCTGTGGGTGTTGAAACCAAACTATATGATTAATGCACATGAACATTAAACATGAGTGAATGAAAGCTTTTATCAAGCAGATCTGAAAGGATGATGTAACATGTTGTAACTTGTTTTGGGGCATATAGGACAGAAGAAAAAGACTGAAGCCTGTGAGAGTATCAACTGAAACATCAATCCTACATACACATGGGCTCAGAGGACTGTACTCTGTATTCAGACTGTATCTGTCAGCTGTGAATGAAATACCTTCCGTCTACATCTCAGTGTATCCTCTAGTGTCTCTATAACCCCTCTACTCTCTTTCTACATTATACAGCACACACACACACACACCTGTGTTCCTCTCACACAAGCCCATGCACACACAGTTTCCCTGTTGTACAGTTGCTTTTTCGCTATTCATCTCAGCCTCTGTATGTCTGATTTGTGTGTTCCTGTGATCACACTATTGTTTTAGGATTCTGGGCCAGAGCAATCTATGACAACATCACAAGGAGCAGTCACTGCAAATATTGTGGCATATATATATAATAGAGAGACACAAAGAGACAGACAGAGAGAGAGAGAGAGAGAGAGAGAGAGAGAGAGAGAGAGAGAGAGAGGGGGAGAATGTTGATGAATAGAGAGATTACAACATGATGTTTTTTAGTTTTTTTGCTTGTACAGTTTTAAGAAGATATGGGACAGACAGTAGTCTGATGATATTATCTGAGTTAATCTTCGTAATATCTTTCTGTTATCTGTCTGGGAAATTGATGGAGCATTTTTTCCAATGAGAATCATAGCTTCTCTTCCTCAGGTATGATTTGTGGAGAGCATAACAAACCTGAGAGTACCCTTAACAATTTAGGATTTGGTTTTGTATCCTCTTCTTATCCAACTTGGGAGTATCCCACGTGGTCTCTTGATGGTTCCTCTAAATTATTCAAAGCGTTTATTTATAAATAAACTCAGACTGGGCCTGTAACCATCCGTCTGGTTCTCTCTCCTGTAACTCCTGTAACATACCTCCAGCAACCAATCAATCCAACCAAGTAAACAACCAGAAAACCCACCGACCAGCCCCAATGTCCTGCTCATTGTACTTCTCCATAAATCCGACTATACCTCTGCCTCTCTCTCCTTCCTTTTACAATAATTCTCTCCTACATTTTTTAGGCACGCTTGCGGCTTGGCAATGTCAGTCTGTTTGTGTTTGTTGATCCACAACTTTGGTCCAGACTGAAATATCTCAACAAACATTAGAAGGATTGCCATTAAAGGTTGTACAGCCACTAATACCAGAGAGTGCTGCCATAGGTCAATAACTGGTTGCTGTTCATCCAAGAATTGGCTCTTCCGTTGTAAATCAAATCAAATTGCTCCAATATAAATGATACGCAACATAATGCCCTGATTGTGAAATGAACAGACAAGGTGGAGGCAAAGAACTCCGCCTTGGAGACGAGTACCAGAAAGTTTACCTCAGAGTGTATTCTTGTGAATACCCTGAACCCTATTATAAAGTATAGCTGTAGTAATCCTACAGTTCCCATAATCCCTCTTTCAGGCTGAAGGCGAGCAGTGTGTCCAATCTCTGTTAAACCCTGGTCAGGAGAATAGTCACAAACACATGGTGATTCACACGTTGATAACGTGTTTTATCATGTCTCACTGTGTCTGTCTGAGAGGGGCAAAAATGTCTGAGCGAAGTAGTACATGATGGGAGAACTATTGCATATTTGGCGTCTCAGCCTGCCCAGCCTTGGGCTTTTTAAAATGTATTTATTATACTCGGATGAATGCCGATATATTAACTCCCCTCTTTCTTCATTCTATCTTTTCTTACTCTTCAAATCACCTCTGCTTTGCCTACTCTCCTCTCCTCTCTCCCAAATCCTCAATGGAGTGCCATCGTTGTGCTCCATCCTCCCTCTTTCCCTCTCTCTCCATTCGTGGCCCACTTTCCATTAGTATAATTTAAGCATTTTGAATGCATGATGGTTTTTGATGTACAGGGAAAACAAGAAACAAAATCCCTTAAAAGCAAAGGGAAGGAAATTGAAAGTGAAAGCAGCAGAAGTGACGCTGTAGCAGGAGAACATCAGTTTGACACTGATGCAAAAATTGTTGTGGACGTTGTCACACATCATTGCAAACACAGAAACACATGAGCAAACATCGCCATTAACAAAGGGATGGGACCCTCCATTTTGCCAACCTGTAAACAAACACACTCATATTTCTCCATCTCATTTCCCTGCACAGGGGACACTGTATAGATAGCTGATAACAAGAATATGGCAATTGCATTCATCAGTCGCAGTGTGCAGATGGTGGGCATTTAGTTGTAATAGAAAATATGGGTGGCTTGTATCAAAAGGTTGTGCTGCTCATAACAAGCTTTTAAAAGCAGTTTATATTATATATGTGCATTTATACTTTCAATTTATATATATACAGTATATAACCTTTGTCTTTTCTGTAGATCCTCAACATAGATACAATGGATACAAAACACTCTCACAGTGCTGGCCATACAAACAACAGACATTAAGAGCTATGCACCAAGAGTGAGCAGACTACTGATGACTAAAGGGAGGGGAGAATACATATTTGAAGTCAATATAGTAATTTAGGCCTTTGCACACTAAGCCCGTATATTCGTCCGAAATTGTTGCACATCTGAAAAAATATATGATCCCACCTTGTGTCAATCACGTTTACACACCGACTCTGAAACTTTCATCTGTCATTATTCGGAACGGGTTCCATTTTCTGCGTACAGTATATTTAAAGCAAATGGTAATTTGTTGCACAATCAGGAAGGAAACTGATAACTGAAATGGACAGATTGGAATTCAGTGTGAGAAGTACATTTCAATGCAGCTTGCTCCAAATTTTCTGAAATTAATTCACTGTCTGTGCAACAGCCTGTTCAGTCTGTTCTTCAGGAGTGAGGCTGAGTCACCTCCATGCCCCTTGGTGCCTCAGGAGAAGAACACTGCTGCAAATATTCAGCTGCTGCTAAGTGGCCCTGAGATGGACACAGCGGCCGCACGGCGACCAGGTGCTGAAGGCTGTCGCAAACATCATCCTTAGGGGCTACGTCCAAGGTAAGTCACCTCATCCAGCCACGCAGACCACTGCTTTCATCAGTGGGGGAGAAATAAAAAAATCGGTATCGTAAGGCCTCAGAGCAGAGTTAAACTGGCAGCTGAAGGTTGACGGGGGTGGAAGTAACTCAAATTCTCAGGTACTACAAAGTGTGAACAAAGGTCAGACATTGTGCTTCTGTCTGAAACAGCAAGGAAGGAATTTGATGCATCTTTAGCTGCATCAGCTGATTTAACCCATAGCACCACATTATTCAGGGAACTTTTTCTTTTATAACCATTAAAAAAGGGAAAATTATCAAAATGTGCTTTATTGTATTTAGTAGGCCATTGTTGAAGCCTTGTTCTGATCACAAAAAATGAAAGGTATGTTTCACACATCTAAACTTGAAAACAAGTCAAATTTGACCTGAACACAATCAGTCGTTTATCAAGCGACAAGACTAAGAGTGCAGCTATATGCTCGAGGCTCTGTGTGGCAGTTTGTACGCCCAGGAGTGCTTTGGGATAAATGCTAAGTTTAGCATGCTAACATGCTCACATTGACAATGCTAACATGCTAATGTTAAACAGGTATAATTTTTACCATGTTCGCCTTCTTAGTTTAGCATGTTAGCAAGGTGCCGCTGAGAGATATTTTATTCTGGAACAAAATAGTTGACCAACCAATAGAAAAACTTCTGTTTTATCAGTATAATTAGGCAAACTAATTAATTTGGCAACACTGCCAATAGAGCAACATTGGCATCCCCACAGCCATGCCGCAAACATAACTAAAAACACCAAATACTCTCTGATTCCAAATTCTCCATCTCTTCAAATTTAAAGATTCGTGGCTATATTTATTTGTTATTTTTATAATATTGAAAGCTGAATATCGTTGAACTGGTGATGGGCATTTGTCACTTTTTTTCTGGACAAACATTGACTGCCGTAATTTATCCTTGTAGCTGGAGGACAAACCGCAAATTATGGGAAGTGACTCCGTCTGACTCCCACTAACTTCATTCTGCAGCTAATCATGCATGTTTCTGCAACTGCATGACCTGTATCTCACCCTGGCTTCAACAGAAACCGACTGTAGTAAATAATGTAAGACATCATTCCCCGGGACAGCTGCCCTGAAGAAGCAAAGACCATCGACATCCCAGCAAGTGGGACATTTACTCAGCCAGGTGCTGGAAAGGTCAAAGTTGATGTTTCATTCGAGGAGTATACCTGTCAATCATTTATTCTAAAACTTTTTAAAGAAAATATTACTGAGTCTCTTCAGAACTTTAGTGAAAGTTTGCAAGAAAAGTAAAACATGGGGGATTTGTGCCAGAGCCAGCAGCATAATGGTGATGTATGGAGGTGGACTGCAGCAGGTATACAAACAGCTCTCCCTAAAGGGTCCACACAGTATGACAGACCTCCAGCACTCCACATGTTACATGGACCCAAACTGGCGCCTGCTCCACCCCCGGTTGATGCTGTGGTTAGGAGGTTTGATGTGCATCAGACCAAGTATAAACCTAATTAACTGTGTACTAAACATTTGTGCTACATTTAATAGTCCCTGAGAGCTTCTTTGCATTAGCTTATTTAATTATATTGCCTCTCTACTACCTGTAATGAATAATTTACCAGTCGGACATAAATGTTGTTGCCAGGAACAGGAATCCAAAAGTGGATCAAATGGAAGTGCAGTGTGTCACTCAGGCATCAGTGTTTGTTATTATTCCAATGTATAATCATAACATTTCAAAGTGACACAATGGAGAAAAGCTGGAGGGTGGATGGAGAGAGTTTGTGGAAGAAGATGAGGGTTGGTACAGTAGCAGAATGGAAAAGGAGAGGAAACGAAACAAAGAAGGAGAGAGGAAATGAAGCTTTGGGGGTGTGACAGAAACAGCCATGCAGCCTTTGAGATCATAGACGCTCTCCCATCAAGACTTTTGCAAGTCCAAGACTGTGTTTGTATGTGTCTGTGTATTTACATCCTGACACTATTCTCTGTATTGGCAGGAAGAGCCTGTCTGTGTGTAGCTCTTTCTCACCATCTGTTCCTGGCTAGACTGCTGATATCTGTTCTTATAATATCCTGATGGCTTCTCTTAGTCTAGGTAGGGTGCACACACGTCTTGTATCTGTATTGTTTCCTATTCTTTGTCGTCCATCCATCCATTGATATATCCAGCCATTAATCCTCCTCTTAAACAATTAGGTTTGTGTCCTGTTTGATAAAATAGTGTTGAGGTATTCACCAAAAATATTGAAGACACACCTCACCCAAACCTATCTCTCTATTCCTCTATTAAAATAATTAATTCAGCAATTAATTAATTGACAAATTAAAGATTAAACTTGGAACATATTGAAACTGTGGTACTGCAGTGTACTGCAGGTGAACTTCGATATCTAACACCTCTACTTTCTGAAGAGCGAGAAGCGAGACCCTAAAGCGTAACTGTAAGAATTTTTCTGTGGTTTGCACACCTGGCTGACACCTACACAATGGAAACATCGCTGTGTTTTCACATCTAACAGACTTTTATGACAATAGATCTCTGTGAGCAATATCTTAAAGTGTTGTTTTGAGACTAAGTTTTATTCCGCTCAATGAGCCATTATTGATTTATTACCCATCACTAAGCTAAGTGCAATTAAAATGTATCATGATTTTCCTAATGTTAAGTTGTCGACCATATATGGACCTGGAAGTTAAAGATGCTCGAAGCAATAAAGTAAAAATAGGTGGACACAACAGAGACACACAGGCTTTGTGCAGGCTTTTGGAGGGTCTTAGAGGATCTAGGTTCTTTTTTTACGAGAATTATTGGAGATTTATTTGACATTTTGTCTTTTCTTTTACTTACTTTTTACAGTATCTATTTTTATGACCTCTAATCATCTTCTTATTGTAAAAAACAAATAAAACCGGTTTGTATTTTGTACATTCCAACCAAAGTCCAGTCTTGCTCATCTCTGAGGGTGCCTGCATAGTCTCCTAAAGGTAAGAGAGCTCTTCCCCTGGGATAGACTGACAGTAGTAATGATAGGCTACAAATAGTTAGGTTAAAATTATGTTGTTCAAGCTTATGTGATTTACTAACTTGGTTGGCTCAGATTGTGCTGATGCTCTGCTTGTTGATCATGCATGATGTTGCATGTGATTATAGTGCTTAGACATTAGCTGTTTGTGTTTTTAGTGAAGCAATAGGGGACAGATTGGCATCTAAATTGTTAGGGCCAGGGTCCTGAAGCTGCCCTTCATAACAAAGCGAGGTTCCCAACCACACGGTGTTCCTCCTCCAGTGGTGGCCCTTAAGACGGGTCCATCCTGGAGGACTTCCCTCCTCCGCCGATTACACACACACAAATTCGTTGATATCCGGCCGTCGGGGAGGCCGACTTCTCAGCCTGAAATAAGCGATACGATGGTTCCTAGTGTTATAAATTATGCTGGCTAAGCAGGCTGTGACAGTCTTGCGTGTAGATTTTGGGGGGTGCGTTTGTAACCTAGGTTACTGAACAAGCCATCTTCCAATGCCTAACCCACATTGGGAATGGAGCGATGCTGCACACCTTTTCAACAGAGAGAGCCAAGTTGCACTCTTACTCTTGATGCAACAGTGCTCCCCTCTCTCAAGCATCCATTCTGGGCAGGAGTACAAACCACAAATAGCCCTCTGCCTTACTCATCCTAGAGCCTCTCAGAGTCACACAAGGCCACCGTGGGTTGAGACGGGAGTCCCAAAACAGATCTTCCTCTCCTATCCTACTTATCTACCAAAATAAGGTAATCGCCACTTTAAGTCTGTTGTTGCAGACAGTGGGTATCCAGGCAGGTGTTGTTCCATCAGTGCCTTAGAAATCAACAGTCATTGCCAATCAGAGGGCCTGTGAGAATCATGACCTTATCCAAGAAGCCTCACTGTTCATTCAGCTGTTAGAAAAGCACAAGAGGCCAAAAAAGAAAAGCTATGGTGCCAATAGTACTTCAAAGATCAACTGGCGGTGTTTGCTGGTCACGTTTTTGCAACCCTACACCTGACATGAAACAAAACACAGATCACATTTAGTTATGTTTTTTTGTGTTTTTTTACACCCAATGTCAACATTTTTAAAGAAGGTGTCACTTTCTACAATGTCTGTGTACAGCAACTACAGTATGGTTGAGATTTGGTTCGGGTTGGACAACTAAAACATCTAAGGTTAGAACAGATCTTGGTTACAGTTAATACTGTTTGGTTGGTGTACCTGTGCTGATGTGGGTTGGAATTTGATCATGACTCGTGGTCGTGGGTTATAATCTAGTCTCCCTCCTGGCTATCTCCCCCGGACCCGCGTCCTCGACGATGTCTACCAATAACAGCCTGTTGTCCCCTCGTTCGTTCCCACGCATGTAGATAAAGGCTTATTATGGGCCTGTCCCAATCCAGGACATGTAAGGGCTGTAGGTTTGTTAGTGGCCATTCTCTCTCCACCGTTGAAGCAAAAACTTTGCATTTAGAAATCCCCAGGCATTCGATATACAATAAAGGTAACAATCACATGCACAGTATCTTAGTGCGTTTTGACAGTTTGTCCTATTTTAGTGAAGATAGAAAAAAGCTCTGTGCATGATAATATCCAACACGTGTCTGCATCACACGTTTGAGTCAATGCTCAAATAAATCTGTCATGTATGATAATTCTATTCAGAGGCGTTCTTCTGACTCACCTTACATGTATTACTGACACATCAGATTGATTATACTTAGTTGAACAAACTCTTTTTAAAGGATACTTAAATGTACTGTTATCGCTGTCAGCATTTTACCAAACAGAAGAGCTTGAAGAGACTCTTCCTCCCAATCCGTCAGTATTATAAAAAATGTAAAAAGGATCCAGCGATCTTCTTTCTGTGCCTTTGTCCTCTTTACTGTCTCTGTGTACAGAGCCTGGAGACCAGTGTTGCTTCACTAAGTTTACTGATTTAAAGGAATAGTGTATGTCTCTTTTTCTCTTCAAAAGTACTCACTACTGGTACTCACTACAGGCATAACATAGATATTCTCTCAAGATCTAGACTGCCTCTCTCTCTCTGCCTCTGTCTCCAATTATCTATTTCTGTCTTTCTCCACCAGCCCCCTATATCTGCCAGTAACTTTTTCAACCCACACTGTTTTTACAGTGGAAGGCTACTTTCTTGATGCATCCAGATTTCAAAATCTCTTCTCCGCCATCTCTGGCCGTCTGTTTTCCTTGCCCGTTACTTCTCATCAATAATTGCGAGGCGCAAAATAAAACCCAGACAAGATGGCAAACGGGGTCAAGCGGGAGGAGAGACAGAAGCTAGGTGGATGTAGAGAACAATTAGGATGCTGTCTTTAGCATGCTGCTGCAACAGAGTTATGTAAGAGCACAGGGATGTCTAACCACACACCACACACACACAATACACAAATATACACTATATCTTGCAATGTGTTTGTCTGGGCCAACACAAGTTTATGATTGGCATGTAAAGTAATACAAATATGTTATTTGTATAGGAACAGATGATGTGTTTTTTATATTTATTACCTCCACAAAACAGTGAGCAGAAACTGACCAGCTGAAGTTAAGGACCATCTTTTTTAGACTTTTGTAAACAGCTTTCTCTTTTTTCCCAATAACTTCAAAACATCTTTATTTCTTTGTGGACTTCCTCACGTTGTATTTAAAACCTCCTTTTTAAAATTATGCAATAAGGTTTTGGGGGGGGAAATAACTGTCACTTTAATAGTGACAACAAAAACAAGCATCACCCGACATCTCACATTTTGATGATTTTATTCACAGCTTACAGACGGAAAAATCTGCTGACGTGTTTCAACATGACACCTTCATCAGAAAAAGAAAAATATTTTTGTTGAGTCTTTCATTTTGAATTGTACACCATGAGGGAAAATCGTTTTGGCAGACTATTGAAACTGAAGAAGGTATAATTCAGCCTTCTCACAACAAACAAACCCAACTCCCTCTCCGTGGCACATTGTGTCTGACCCCCCCACCCGTCTGACTTTTCTATTCAGCCATCATTTTGATGTGATCGTCTATCATATTCGTCTTTGGTTGTAAATATGTGTTCAGCAAAGCAAGAACAGAGCAATATCTCCCTTTTCACAGCTTCAGTGTCCCGTCCCATCCCTTGAGTCTGTAAATCTAAGTGGCTTCCTCCCCAACATTGTGCCTCAGAGTTAAACAGGGAATATAAATACCTTTGTTTCAGATTTATTAATTACTGCTCTGTCTCTCTCTTCTTTCTTGCAGCTTGTCTCAAACCACGAATAAGATTCCAGCCCATTAGTTTTGAGCCATAACATAGTTAAACATTTCCCTCTGAATCTAAATGCTGCTAATATTAAGTAATTATCTCTGACTGTTCACGTGCCGGATTAATAATGATTCTCTATTGCACCTTGCATTGATGTCTGACATTTACACCTGGGCTGCTCTGGAGAGATTACAACAACCCCGCGGGAGGACCTCGACAAACCAACCTCAGAATACTACAACTCTACGAAACACATCTCTGCCTATGCTCCACAATGCAGTCATTCCTCTCATTCATCACACATTTTTCATGGAGATGCAAATGACTGTGCTCCTCTAAAGAAATGCATATTAACACCCTGTTGATTGCAGGTGATGTATTCTGTTCTTGCAGCATGGACTTGGACAGGCGGATCAATTAGCTTATCAAAAGCCACAGAACTTGTATTGCTAAATTGTGACATCAAAGTTTAAACCCAATTACTGACATCAACACAAATTAAGCCCATAACACTACAATAAATAATTATTTTATGAAAAGCTGCCAACAGTTAGATTTCCCGTCTTTTTATGATTAATTATGTGGCAGCTTCAGATATTATATCCAGGTGACATAAAGGCGAGTATTCATGTCAAAGCCACACGAACAGTAAAACTCATTTCCAACAGACTAAACCAATTTATCCCGTGCAGTGTAGCGAGGGGGTTTGAACCTCACAGTGGGCAAGAAGCAGGATCAAATTTGAACAGTCTATCTGTCTTATCAAGGAGTTAACACATGTACAGAGACCAACCATTTACTCACATTCACACCTGCAGAAAATTAGAATCTCTAATTGCATCTCCTGCACAGTTACATTGACAGTTTCTCTGTCAAAGTAATTGTATAGTTCTGTGTTTTCTCTATCAGTTACATTGATTCAGTCATCGATACTCACTTTGGGGAGGAACAGAAATCCCTAGCTTCATGTTACATTACATAGACATCACCCCAATGAGTTCCACACAGTGCAGTGTGCGGACTCTAACATTTAAAATAAAGTACTGGTCCCTTATTGGTACTCTGTATCGGCAACTCTGAGTTGAGGTATCAGAATCGATATCCGGAGAGAAAAAGTTTAATCTGTGCCTCCTTTTTCTTCCGTGTCACTGCACCGTGTGCCGCTCAATACGGATTTGTCTCAGTGTTGAGTTGAAATTACAGCTCATTTGTATTTTTTGACAGGCGCTTAAAGAATCAGGATTTTACTCAGAAACTTAAACCTACACAAACACACTTATCTGGCTGATCAAAACATATTCACAGGTAGAAGTTTGAATGATGGCTTCCTGTTTAACTCATGTCACAAATCAATCTCACAAGAGAGCTGGTGGTGTCTTAATGAAGCTGCAGGTTCATAGTTCGGCAAATAGGTTTTTAAGATAAATGATGAATATTTTAGGAAACAAACCCTTTATGCTTTCCTGAAATTATTGGTGAAATTGTCTCTGGAGGTAAATTTCGTAAACATATTTCTGCGTTAGACTATCTCAATCTAATGTAACATGACAATTCAAGCTAGAGGCTGGGTCAAATCATTTATTCGTGATGAATCCAAGCTATTGATATGATTCATTTTGACACAGTAGACGGTCTTAAAGCATAAAACTCTGTTTCAGTTAAGGGTGTTCTGGTAAAACAGGCTGTATAGCCTTGCAGAACATTAAAGATCATCAGGCATCTTTAATATGTCACACACAGTAAGTTATACTGTTTGAACAACTGTTTGTCAGAGTCACAGATTTACAGGTTAAAGATAAAACAGTCGGCTGGCCTCATTGGCTCAGAGCTTTTCACGATTACTGTTTGCTTTTGTTTCACCATCACGTCAGTTTGATGGCAGATATTTACTTGATGAATTAAATGTATCTAATTTGGAATGAAGGTTTACCAGAGTATGGTAATGTGAGCATTTGTAAATCCTAAAAATATTAATATCAGCAGTTCATATTTTTTTATCATATGCATTTTAATGATTTACTGTATAATCCTTAATATTTCATCAATATGCTGTATGTTGTTGCTCTACTTTTTAACCCGCCGGGGATGAATACAATTATTTAATCCAATCAATTTATTGAGATGTGTCCTGGAATTTCTACTATTGGCTGCTTTAATGCTGCAATTTCTGTTGAATTTACACACACACACACACACGCACACGCACACACACTTGTCATGTAATCATGAAATCACTTCTAGTTGCAGGTGGTGACTCATCTTTTGTCCCTGTTGAAACCATATCTGGCAACGAGGTCGTAAGACATTTTGGATGAGGGATGATGCAGAGTGCCACTGTGCAGGGCACCACTCACTACATGGGGAACTCCTCTCTGAACAGCATGCTTTGCAGCTGGTGAAAAACAAAGATATTAGCCGACCATGAAGCCTGACAGCTGCACATAAAAACTGAAATGTTATATTCCCTTGCCAGCATTATTATAACATTATCAGCATGCTTCTCAGTTGTGAGGAAAAGAGAGTTTATAGAGAGATTTCTAACACTTAGAGTGTGGAATAGTCTTCTTACTATTTTGACTATAAGAAACTGGGATTCTGTCCAGAACTGCACTGCTGATATGCCACTTATTTTACATTTGCACTTACATTTGGAGAGTTTTGGAACATTGCATGCAACAAATTGTTGAATTGCATACAAGTGTGCAGGTTGAGCAGTGCAGGTGATGTTTATGCTGTACGTAGAATTATGCTTAACTCGCTCCATGTGGGTGTGGTGAACACAAGATAAGTTCTATTGGTGTTTATTGAACAATGCCCAATAAGACACAGGCTGCGTCAAGTCGACAGACATTCAGAGGCAAATCTCCTTCAGCATCAGGTGTTAGTCGGTGACCTCGACTTCAGTTCAAAGATTGGGAGTAAAAATATTCGGCACGGCTCCGGCAGACACATCAGAGGCTATTTACTCCATCATTACGATACTGATGGAGGGGGCTCGTGTCATTACACACCGTCTGCTCTCTAATTCTCCCCTCCGACCACATCGGAGGACACACATCCGTGGCGTCTCAATTATAGACAACGATATCCTCCGAAACACACGCACCTCGTCGCTACACCAACACGGCGCGCTGCTCGTCAATATGACCGGGAATGGATGACCTTGTGCATTTTACGCTCGGGTCACCTCGTGCTTAAAAGCGACCGAATCGGGCACAACAAGTGCTCAAGTCTCTCTCACAGACAGCCAACACATTGCCACCTTGGGTGTATGCAACAGCCCTTCTCGCTTCTCGCATGCAAGGCTTTTTGGTGAAAAGCAGACAGGCAATAACAGAACCATGAGAGCAGTGACCATCGGCTTGTTGGAATGACCCCCAGCATCATTACTTGATATGGCACACTCAAGGGCATCTGGCAACCAACGCGAGAGCTTTGAACTATACAGTCTGGATTAAAACCATCCACCGATGGCCGCGGAAATCCTTTGCTCACCTTTGCTGTTATCTTCTTCTCTGTTGAGATGCATGGCTCTTCGTACCGTGTACTCACATAGGCTGTCTTGGTTTCTTGTCGCAAAGCTGCGCTCTTTTCCAAAGAGTTCTCAAGATAAACTCTTATTTCAATTTCTGGATTTGCGGTCTTTGCATGCTCGTTTATTGTCTTGTTCGGCTGGCACGCACGGACGCGCTTGCACTTGTGCGTCCTCCACCCCTTGTTGTGCTGGATGGAGCAGGTAGTCTAGGTGATTTTGGGAGTCTCTCTCTCTCTCTCTCTCTCTCTCTCTCTCTCTCTCTCTCTCTCTCACACACACTCACTTTCTCCCTCTGTCTGTGTCCGTCTCTTTTTTTTCTCTCAGCCCAGAGTCGCTCAAAGGGATGGGCACAGCAAATGTTCTAGGGAGGAGACGGCGGGCAGACGGGCGGGGTGACGTGAAGTAAGTCGGTAGGAGGTCGTCTACGAATCCGTGCGCACAGTGTTGTGTAGACCGTTTCATCTGAGATTCTAGAGAGACATTTCGCGCACACTTTCACTCCGAAACTAAACATTGATGAGCAGCTCATGATGACAAATTAACGTAAATAAATGGGGACTTTCATATGCACCATTTGTTTTTTCTATTGAGGCCATTTATTTATTTAAAAAAAAGGCTTTTCTAGCCCTTTTTGATAATGGTGATTATGACAGACAGCCGATTCTACTTAAGTATTAAGCCTGCCGCTGCTCCGAAAGGAGCGCAGGTGAAAGCAAATATTGAGAAATCGCTCGTAATGTGAGCAGAAATGGCATGAATGTCATATTTTTCACCATCAGTCCTGATCTTCAATCATCCTTACACCGGTTCTTACACTGTGGAATCAACAATCTCGGCGATTCACATGTGCATCTCTGCATATACCTTCTTTTTTTTTACGCACAACCTGCCGAAGTTCGCCTCCACGTTTCCTCTCTCTTGCTCACGTGCTGAGCCTCTATCAAGCTTTTCTTGTGTCACGAGCAGTCTGCTGTCATTATGACCATCGTGCCATTGCAGCCGATGGGCCCATACAGTCGATAAGCCACATTGACTCACCATTCACGTTCGCCCAGAGCCATGCCCGTATATCATGGCTCACTGGCGGTCTCTAGTGTTACACATCAACCAGTGGCAGTCTGCTGGGTGCTGATGGGGGATGATGCCCCCCTCCATAGTCTGTTAAAGATGTAGGACAGTCCAGTTCAAAGTTAGTGCTAGTTTTTCAAACTTGCGTGTTTATAACGTTTGACAAATACAATTTACAATGTGTGCATGTTTCACTAGCAGTGAAAGGAAAATGGCACTTGCTTATAAGCTTGTTGTGGTCTGCTGGTAACTGATGCAATTGTAGCCTATACTGAAACAAAACCATCACTTTTTTTCTACATGTATAGCCTACAACATCGATCGCTGTTGCCTGTGGTTTCTGCATTTCCCATTAAAGGAGTAGGGAGCTTTTTGTTGTCCAAATTTAGGGTCTAAGAATAGAGAGTGTCACGTGGTACACATTGTAAACTGCTTTGAGGCAAATTTGTAACTAAATAAAATTGTTGTACCTTGACTTGATTTATTTTTGCATTGTAAATAACTTGCTAAATAAGCTCTGGAATATGACACCAAGCTTAATTCTTATTGGAACAACCTTCTTCTTGATACAAGTATATTTAAAAACAACTATATATGAGGTATTACACAGGATCTTGGTTAATCATCTGTGCACTTTTATCACAAGAAAAGCCCATAGCAACATGCTGTTTCTATCAGAGTGACTTTACCGGACTGTCGAACAATTGATTTCAGGGAGAGAAAACACCCCTATTTGGGATTATTGTACTTGATGGCTTAGTACCAGTTCAGTGCTCTGCTGGGTTGAGTCTTTGTTCCTTTGTTCTACCTCTCAGATTTCTGTCTGCCACCTCTGACATCTTGTGTGTTTTTTATGTATCTGTGTAAAGCACATTGTCTTCCGGTATAGCCAGTATAGCCAGTATAGCTACAGTTAGAGCCTCCCTCGTTCTATTTCATGGCTAGTGGGGAATCTGTTTAATCTATCGCATACACAAAGCATTCATTCCTGAAAACTGATGCTCTCTCTATGTCTCAGACATATGACACACTCGGCTTTTCCTGTTCCAGGCTTCTCATTGCATCAGCTCTCTTCCTCACCCTCACTTTTTCCTCACACAATCTTTGTGATTCATATTTATTAGCCTGTCACAGTGTCTTCTCTGAGCTCAAAACAACACATTCATCAACACAACTTGAGCATCCTTTAATCCTCCAGGGGTTTTCAGTGACGTGATTGCGTAATTTCTTCACAAAGATTTGCTCAGTGTGTGGGATGTTGTTTTATTTCAAACTATAATAGAGAGGTTCATGAGCACTCACATATTCCAGGTAATTTTAAAGCCATTATATCACAATCAACTTAATTATTGTTATAAGCATTAAAGCAGCTGAGCAAGTGCATAGCAGCCTTGGGACTAATGAGCTGGATTTCTTTACAGCACATATGCCTCATACATGCACATCAAACAGGTGGCCCAACAAATATGAGAGCATATATGATTTTATATATTATTGTTAAGCTTAGATGGTTAATATAGTGTAACATGTCTTTCCATCTTCACACCAGATCAAGACATTCAAAGTGCCCAAACCAGTTTTATTTGGAGAGTGACATCACATCTTCATTCAAACTCTGACAGATAATCAGCAATTCATACCCACATATGGAAAACAACCTTTGACCCGTCTCACCCAAAAAGACACTTCTGTTGTATTCTATGGAGGTCTCAATGATGTCATGAGATGCTCTAAAGGCCAGTAGTCTCCTTCTCTCTGCAAAAATAGCATACTCTTTTTTTTTTTTAAATTTGACGATAAAAAGTAATGCAATGTATTCCAAAAATGGAAATGTTCTATTTCTCTTCTCCTGATGAATCAAAAAGAAAGAATTTGACAGTTGATACATTGGTGCAAATACAGCACAATGAACTTGCCGTGATAAAGAATATATGAGCACGGTTTTCCATTACACACAATCAGCACAACAAGAAAGATCATTGAAGAATGTGTTTTGTTGTGCCGTGAGCCATTGACAATAAAAGTATTTAACAAGTCTGTCATGTGTCACAAACAAAATACGTATAGGTGATATGTACGATATATGATCTGAGATATGTCTGACTGCGGAGGAAATTTACACTGTTAACCATTGTTCCACTGCAGAGCTGCGCTTTACAATACTAATTTCCATATGGTAGGATCTGCTAATACAATTCTAAATAGAAGTAAACCAATGTTCCAAATACCCTGTAACATTAAATCTTCATTAAATGCAGGTCACCAAAATGGTTTTTGGTTGGGGAAACTGTGGGAAAGAAAAATCATACAAATGCAGAGGTATTTCAACCATCAAGCCAAAGCTGTCAGATAAGAGCTTGTTCTCTGATGAAAAGAAAATCACTGTTTAAAAGCTCAGGGAGCTGGTTCAACATCACAGCTGCACAAAGCAGTTTCAGTGAGGGTGTGATAAGAGGCTTACAGAGTACAGACAGGTCAGTGCTGTCAATCAAGCTACAGTTTCAGTGGGCTGGTGAAGGATCATGATGGTTGGACATCTCTGCCATGACACTTGTATATTCAGAGGTGCTAAACAAAACATACCACTGACTCTTTTATACAAGAAGAAGTGCAACGGTTCATATAATGTTATCAACATTGATATCGTTCAACATGATGATATCTTGTAGTATGTCTTTCTCTAAATATTTGTTCCTTCTTACAAAAAGTCCTTGGGTTCAACTAGATTGTTTTTTAGGATCATACTTATGTTTTAGTTTTCTGGATGAAAGTATTCATTGCTCCCCCAAACTATAATTGTTTATCAAATGTTTTCAAACAATACAGACATTGTGAATAATGAAGAACTTACAAGGCCAATGAAACATGACAAATTATCCAATGTCTTGTATTGAGAGTGAGGTGAGTTCAAAGAGAAACACAATTTTGACTGGACAACGTGATGTGTAAAAATCTGAAATCTAAGAAATAACAAAACATAAACTGGACTTTATTGTCACAGTCTAGCACTGATGACTTCTTGTAGACTGAAATTATTTGTTTTCTGTGTTTTCTGTTCTGCATTTCCCTCCTTTGCCCATCTACACACCTCCTCTAATTCAGCCTTGTTAGTTTCCCCTGCCAATCAGCTCCCTGCTCGTTCTCACCAGAGCTTCTCCACCCATCTCTCCACTTGCACGTCATCCTCTCCTCACATTACTTTGTATCGAAGTCCATTTTCAGTTCAATTTTTTGTTGGATCTTGATTTTGTGACAAGATGTTTAGGTCTGCCTTGCCTTCACAGAACCTTGAATTAATATTAGTTTCCAAGTTTTGTTGCCTGTAGTCTCCTGTGTTTGTGTCCATCTCTGGAGTTATTGCTGGAGAGTATATAAAAGTATATCAAAGTATATATATATACACACAACAGCAACAAAAGCAAAAACTGCAGTAGTGGTAACAACACTAATTCATTTTTTTGTAGCAATTTTCTTGTAAAAGTCCCAAATGTTTTAAATTACGATGACAACATAAACAAAAGGGATCAAAAACGATCAAAATATTAGACAAATATAAAAAAGAGATATTTTAACATATTCATTTTCTGATTTGTCATGACATGCAGCAAAAAAATCTTTTCCACCTTTTTGTTTACGTAAAGCTTGTTGTTGTCCCTGCCTTTGCACAACTCTGAAATGTCCACAGTGTGTAACCGGCCTTCAAATGGATAAGAAGTTCCACTATTCAGAAATCCTACAACTCAGCTTGTTTCAGAGTAGAATATAAGTCAGTCCGATCAGTGGAGTCCTCACTGATAAGATACTCTAGAATCTATCAGGAGTTACTCTAAACTCTGCAGGAACGGCAAAGTAAGTTTGAAAGACCTGAAAAATATGAATGTATGTATATTATGTTGTGTTTAAAGGTGAACTATATGTCATTTTTGTTTGTTTGTTTTCCTTTTAGACATCTACAGTATAACCATGAAGTTGCTTCTGGCAGGGATTGTTCTGATCCTAATTGTGGAAGCCAATGCCAACTGGTTCACCTTTCCTCGTGAAGCCGTTCAAGGTTAGAAATATGACCCTTTTAACATAGCCACAAGAACAATGTGTTTGGTTGTATTCCATATGTCCGGATTACGTGTTTTAGCAATGACAATGACATGAACATTTGTGAATTCTCTCATTCATTTTACTAAACTGTCTTCTGTCATGATCAGGAACTCGTGATATGGCGCGAGCATACACTGATATGGTGGAGGCCAACTATAAGGAGTCGGACAAATACTTTCATGCCAGAGGAAACGCTGACGCTGCCCAGAGAGGAGAGGGGGGCAGGTGGGCAGCTGAGGTTATCAGGTGAGGAGTGAGAGCAGCAAGAGTAGGAAAGCATTATCTGCTTTTACATTGTTAGCTGTTGCGTATTAGTTTTTTTCTCAAAAAGAAATCATTCTTGTTAAAAAAAAAGCTGCAGATGGATCTAAGAGAATTTTTCTACATTCTTATTGATGTTTGGTAAATTGTAAATTATCTCAGGGATCATTTTTCGGCCCTTTATTAAATGCTATAAGCTCACACAATTCAAAAGGCATTATATGTTGTTATTTCTATGCAGATGGAAAACAGATCTTTGTATCAAACATTGTATAAATTATGAATATCACCTGATTAAGCAATCTGCAGGCCTACCTTAATAAGGCTTCAACTCATGGACCCTTTTACAGCACTTTGTAAGTAGGTTTTGAAAAGTACTTGTTCTGTCATCTGCTCGTGCTGCTATTTTTTATTTATTTTCTGATCTCAGTAATGCCAGAGAGTGGGTGCAAGAAATAACAGGTCACGGTTCTGAGGACTCTGCTGCTGATCAGAAGGCAAATGAGCATGGGCGCAGTGGAGGAGATCCCAACGATTACAGGCCACCAGGACTTCCTACAAAATATTAGTATGAAAGACATTGACATCAATCAATAATAAAACAAATGATTGAAAGGTCTAGTGTTGGAGTTATTGACATGCAGACACAGTATACAGTGTTTTACACAACACACAATTTACAATTGAGATTTTCTTTCGTCATGGGATTTAACCCTGTTTACTGTCCTGCTGTGTTTGTTGTTACCGCACACCTCTGATCTCATGTCTCTTAACCACTAGTCATCATTACTGCAAAAAATAATGTGTTCTCAGATAACTGATTAAATACTCTTTTTTAAATTTGCCCACATCAGAAACGGTTTCTGACCCAGCCCAAACTTGCAAGAAGTATAGGTATAGATTCAGTATAGGTTCAATCTTTGCAGAGGCATTTCACAGAGAGATCCCCCTGGGCTGCTATAACAGCTGTATATGTTAATTTATTAATAGTAAGTCCATTATTAGCATATTAATATATACTCCAATATCACTTCTTCATTGTACTATCTCCCAGAGAAATAAAAGTAACTGACAAGATGATTAAACAAACATATTGCAGCAGTAACATCATGAATTGACACTGGGCAGTGATAAACAACATAATTCAACAATAAACACGGAAATTATAATAAATTTCCGTCGCAAACCTCTGCTTATAGACATACTGTGTATATATATATATATATATATATAATTGCCCCACTATGTTGTCAGATGGATGGGCTGTGTATCACTAATAGAGTTGGATACTATTCTTTTTTTGGTAATCCTAACCTTTCTGCATTTAAAAAAATATAACGTTTTTTTATGAATATTCCTCCTGTACACATTTGAGCATTTTTGACTTGATTGCCAGATCAAAAGTTATTTTGTTTTATTTTTTTGAAAATATAGCATGATAAGCGATTATTTGTTGGTGAAATAATCTTGCCTTTCAAAGGGTATTAAGTCTGGCTCTCTGATGCATTGTGGATTTAATGTGCCAGATTTCATCCGTGTCCATCAGTGATCAAGCTATTAGAGCTTCATTCAGCTGTAATGTTAAGACATGACCACTCGGTGGCAGCGCTGGCCTGCTGTCCATGAATTGAAAGGCTGAGGCGCTTCAGAGGGAATCTTCCTTTTGATGTAATTTATAAATTTATTTTAATTTATACAGTATTTAATCTCAGAAGGAATAACACAATCCAGGCCAATGCTCTATTGTAGTTGATACAGTTACGCCAAAATTTAACAGGTTATTCTGAATAATACACAATACTCAGAAGACATTTTTCTTTTTCCTCAGAAGAAGGAATAAACCCTTTGATAACTTTTTTCTGCATTTTAAAATGTAATATCTCAGCATCACAAATTGAATTCCATTCAACTCTATTGTGAACAGAGAAGTGTGAGCTGCGTATCTCAGAGCCTGCTGCAGACACTAGAGGTGAGAATACTTGTTTTTCTGTAACTTTTTGTGAACTGATTTTTTGAAAAATCCTACAGATCATTTTACAAGACTTGCCATTGATTTAAAGACATATTTAGATTCCTCAAATACTTCCAAAGGCCCTTGCACGCACACACAGGTGATATCAACTATTCTGATTGATTAGCCTTTAGCTCAGTGTGGAGCTATGCAGGTATAACATAAAGTCACCAAACTCAACTTATCAATAGAAACGATGAAGGTGAAAGATGTCCTTCCCAGTTGTAGCCTACAGTTGTAGGCTACATTTACAGCAACTATGACATACATATATAATCATGAGTCTTGAGATTTGTTGTCATAAACTACATAAGAGAAAAAAAACCCTGTGTAGGAGGGACAATGGCTGAGTTGGTGCTCAAAAGGCCTATTAAAAACATCCCACCTTTTAAGCCAATTTTAGGAGTTAGGCCAAGATGGTAGCGAGGTGGCATATGAAGATAAGATTCATATCATATATTTTCATAATATTGTATTACTTATATATACATGGGAATACAGCATTAATATGTTTTCTTTGCCAAGTAGTTTAGAAATGAGTAATTTCCTGCTGCCATCTGTGTTTGGTGTAGGTTAAGGGGCGATATTTCTCAGTAAAAACGTTTTTGTGTACCATACAGTTTTCTTTGTTCACATGACCGAGTCTTTCAAGAATATTTAGTATAAATGTATTTAAGAATGTGGTGAGTAATTTGCAGAATTTATGAAAGTTTGGCACGTGGTTAGCACACATCTTAAAATGCATGGGCTCTGTAGTAACGGATTACTCTGTGTCCATGTAACGTTAACGCACGAGCTCGCGCTGCTCGGGTGGGGTAGCTGGCTCTCGCGCAGGGCTGTATTCACAGACCAGACAACCGCAGTGGGTTCGTTTTGTTTTATACTCGTTCCGGGGCGGCGCTATCAGGCAACCGTGCTCCTTACGCTTTCTGTTGGTAAAACACGCACTGAGTGATGCGAGACCTGCCAGCACCATCCCTCACAAAACCCCGAAGGAGGTGACTTGATCAGCATATGACATTCTGCAGGTAAGACCTTATTCTTTGTTAATCATCGGTAAACATCGATAAGCCCCGCTCTGCCAGCGAGGCTGTAGTACTCGTCCTCCAAGGCATCCGGAGGAGCGGTGGGTGGATGCTGATTTGCTCAGCCTGTGGATTTGTCCTCAGCATCAGTGTTAACAACAGGGCGGTGAGCTTTGACCGACAACGTTTCTTGTTTTTTAGAAGTCTGGCTTGTTATTAAGGATATATGTAACTCAGATTGTGGTATTTTGGACGACTGTGCACACCTATTGCTACAATTATCGGTGATTCATCCACGCGCAGCTTAGTCTACGCCTAAAATGATCGATTGTAGTTATATTGCTTTAGTCCTTTTAGTGTGTCATGAGATGTGGAAGGTCATTCATTTGTAGGTGTACTTAATGGTCCAATTCCTTTCCTGCATCGTTTCATTAAACGGCACCTTAGGCATGTGGATGCTCCTCTGAGTTCTCTTTGTGGAAATGGCAAATTCAACCCCGATATCTACTTATTTTCTTTAATTTACACACTATTGCTCCATACATTAAGTCCCTGCCATCCATGGTGCTGCTATAGATTAAAGTTATGAACTGTGTGAGGTGCATTTCACCAGTCCACCACTTAGCCTCTGCAGAAAATACAAGTTAGTTGTTTGAGGGATAACCATTATGTAATGTAGGTATCTGAAGTCTATATTTGGTGGTGGACTTTGGTGCCTGCTGTGTACCAATCTGTGCCCGTCCCGGCCAAAGGGGGAGGGCAGCCCCCGGCAGGCGTTGTGTGTGGCTGTTCATTGTTCAGGGCGAGCAGGGGACAGGCTCACAAGGTCTGCGTTGCAATTATATATCCTAAGCTTCTATCCTCATCCGGTCATGCAGCATGCATTTCAGTAGCCATCGTCCACTTGTATGATATCTTTGGGCTGTCCGATGTTTAAAGTACGAGTGGTGTTTTGTTGGTTTCTCTCACAAAAGCAATATTGTCCCTGGAGTTAACCACTGTGGAATATATATATATATAGTACATGTTAAATTGCATTAGGTTAATAACAGTGGTTCAAGTTTTGCTTTGATACAGTAATATTTAAATATTTGAACACTTCCATTTAATATTTGGATTTAATTTTTCACTTCTATTCTGCTAAAATTAAGACACAAGTAAACATTTGGATTGTCGGTTGCTGAGAAAACAAAATACAAATTCGATATTTATTGAACCTCTGTACAGATAACATAAAACAACACTCCCATCTTAGCTGTTATAATTGATCTACTAATCTGAATTTGTGTATTGTAACTAGTGAGTAGGCCGAGACATTCAGTGTGGGGACATTTCTGTAAAACTCTGAGGCAAACAAAGTGGATGACAGTGGGACAGAATAAAGATGGAAGAAAGGGCTTGTACCGCGGGGAGTGGAGAACAGAGAGAGAACAATGGCTGAGGAAGAGGGTGATGACCAGCGCTATGGAGGAGACTAATGCATGGCCATTAGAGAAAGTGAGAGGTCCCTGGAGAGCCATGATATCAACCTTATAAGGCCTTGGAGAATGCCCCCATGTTTGTGATGTTGAAAGTGGGGATACAAAGTTTTCATTTCATACCTTTCCTTTAGGTCTGTGCTCTCTTCCTCTGCACTGGCCTCTCTTTCACTCCACTGCTTTGTCTCACCATCTCCGTAGCCTAGGATACTGTATTTTTCTGTATAGCACTGAAGGACAAACACCCTCCCTGCAGCCTGCTGGGATCTTATTCCTGCTGCAGCTGGAGGATACTAAATTGGACCCCGGGGGAGGAAAAGAATAGGACAACAACCTCCAGCCCTGCTGCACTAATTATTAAAGATAATAACTGTTTGGAAATGTGTGATTAGCCTATCAAGACAATTGATCTAAACACACTTGTTATGAGGTTTGGCTAAACAACAATATTCCTTTAGCTGCCTTTGCACTGTGGATGGCAGTGCCACAGGGAAATTACTCCATATGTAATATCTTCTTAAAAGCTTTGCTCTGTAAGCTATGGATTTCATCTACTCAACGTTTACGTTCTCTTCTCTGTTCACAACATCGGTGTGGGCGGAGGTACAATAACACACTATTTTGCCCTTCGGCAATAACAAAAGATAATAAAACCCCGTAGATAGGGCTACAAGGTGGGTGTTGATTTTCATGTTGCATAAACTGATTTATGAGTCTTTTGTGAGAGAAGTGGTGCTGTGTTGTTACTGAACTGTATTGCTGCATGTAGAAAAGCTTTGTGTGAGCAATTAGAAACAGTGAACTGCTGTTCAACACAGGATTTAGCATGAAGAAGGTGGACTGTGCGCCACACGGTTGATGTGTGTTATAGCAACCAGACGAATTACAGATGACGCGGGCTAGCTATACATTACACCTCAGTGCTCGGAGGCTAATCCGCTGAAAATGAATTTGTGAAGACTTTTTTTTATTTTTTTCATGAGGTAATTTCCAATCAGAACAAAGGAACTGATGCTATTTTGATGATGGTCGACTGTATGGATGCATCTGACTCATATTGTTCTTACAGATTAAAATGTTGATTGTTTAGTTTAATCCTTATCAAATATCTGTAAATTGTTAAAAAAACATATCACCATATCCCAGAGCCCAAGGAGCTATTGTTAAAGTGCTTGTTTGATAGCACAAACACCCAAAATACTTTCTTTAATTGCAATGATTTTAGACGTGTCTATTGCTATGAATCAGAAAATACTCCTCTATTCCAGCAAGCTTTCCATGGCTGCTGTCATAGTGTCCTGAGTTGCTCCATTATTCACCGTCTCTGGAGGATTCATCTCCAGATGACATCATCACTACAGTCAGTATCTCTGCAGCTTCACAAACCAACACTGAGCTGTACAATATTATAGAAATCAGATGCATATGAATCACATTTCTGAATGTATATTTACTGTAGCTGAGTAGTCATGAGTTTGACTCACTTCAATGTTTCTACAATTCCTTCTGGAACAAAATCTCAAATATTCTTTCAGAAATCAACCTGCTTATTGATCACACTGTCTCTGTTGAGTCAGATCTGGGTTCAGATGCAGATAAAATAAAAATCTGAACGTCTTTAGAAGGTTGTGCAGCCTTGCCAGAGATATTTGCTCTTTAAGTACAACGTGGCTTTTTGTTGCCGTCAGCAATATCAAGCTGAATTCAGAATAAAACCTCGGCAAAAACTTTGTTAGGGCCAGCTGGAGTGGTCAATAGCAAGAAAGAATTTAGAGCTGACAGAAGCATTTCACCTCAACATGGACCAATTGAAAATATGCTGAACCTTTCAGTCCATACTGATTGTGTTTCATAAGGTTATATTAAAAAGCACTGTAACGTAATATATCTACAGAGTATGTTCTTCGACTCATCATCCTTAAACTGCACAGCTTTGCTGGTTGTTCAGTTTGCACTGTAAGGACTTCAGTCTTCTGGGTGTCGGCTTGCCATCAAATATTGATTTTGCTTTTTCCTCAGAGTTTGGAGACTAATCATAGTTCCCTGTTCATCAAAAGAGGATATGGTTTTTAGGTTTACTTGTGGGCTGGATTACAGCATCAAAGCTTAGTCACAGTTGAAAGTGACTCACCGTCCCATATCAGATGATGATGTCGCTCCTAAGAAATATTGACATCACACGAGTTCAATTTGAAATCCGTCTTCCAAGTTGATCATTGTTAGGCACCAATCGATCAGCCACGACCGGTCATGAGACTAGAAGTATAGATATAGAAGAAGATATATGTTTTCTTATGTTTAACATCCTAACACCAACATTTGCTCTAAGCAGCAGCTTCTAATACATAATACAAATAAACCACTAGTGCTAAGATTCTTTTTAATCAAAGCAAGTTAAATAAAAATGCAATCATTAATTTCCTAATAATTTAATTTGTGTGTTTTAGTGCAAATAACCACTATAGATGACAATAACATAACGATGACATGTAGAATTTGACAGTTGGCACTGACTTCGGGGCAGTTAAAATGATTTTTCAGGATATTGGTAAAAAAAGTTAGTCTGAAGCTTTGCTGTCAATTCTAATTCTGAGAAAGAAAATCGTAATTGGCAGGTCAGATTTAAGAAAAACTGGAAATCGGCATTCACTGAATCGACCATAAAAATTGCAATTGGTGCATCTCTATTTGACCTTTCTTATTCAAATTTGTATCCAATTATCATCACATGATATATGAGCAAGATACTGGATTGAATCATATTGTTTTAGCTTAAGCAGTCACACATATTTCTTTTTAAAGCTGTGTCTCTATGCGATGTCGGATCAAGGATATAATTTGCCATACTATAACTCTACAAAAGGCCAAACATTCACGGTCACTTGTCTCTACATAAAGCAGGAATATCCTGAAGCAGTTGGGTCAGCAGCCCTTGTTGTCCGGCTCTTGACATTGTTCTAGTATCACGCACATGAATATGACAGCCACATCGGTGTTACTCAAGTTGTTTTGACAGCGCTGTCTTATCCCATTTTACTTTTTTCCTTGAAAGTGTGATCTGAGTTTCTGCCTCTGTCATGCTTTTTTCCCCTAAAGCCTCAGTAGACTGCTTTGATTTGGAGACAAAGCTATTGCCTAAAGCTTTCATCCACTGGGTACTATCAGTCTGAAGGGGCTGGATCGGTCTTTGAGAGGCCAAGCATTATTGATGTTGAAGTGTTGACTTTTGGTTCAGGGGTTTAATCTGCTACTATTACTCTTTAATAAAAGGGAAACGTCTGTGCCAGGCGTGGTGAATGGGGAACTGCTTGGACATTTCTTGTTTGATTGTTTGTGACAGTTCTCAAAATGTGAGCCAGTCTGGGTTCAGCTGGTTCATAGTGTGCAAAGTTACTTTTAACATAGTTTCTATTCAAAGACGAAGGCAGAGAGAAAGATGATCGCCTCAACGTCAGTGATGATGCAACCTCCACAGCATTCATCAGTGTTTTTCGATATTCCCTTCTCATTGTCAATAACGGGTCTCTGTCCTCAAGGTTTGAGAAGTCGGTCTCGTACTTGTCTTTGCTCCCTTGACCTCCTCCAACACAATATTGACCTGCACCTTCAAGTAACTGATATCGAAGCAGTTGGGGCATGAAGAGATGTGTGAGAGATGTTGCAGGCCGGCAGGGAAGGCCAAGGCTACACTGTCTCTAGACGGAGATCCTTAAAAACCCCATTGCTTCCAAACAGGCAGCCACACAATCTAAACACTGCTCTTCATAGGCGTTCTGTTTTGTGACTGCTGCGGACAGGAACGGCACTCATAAATATCTCAAACGTGACACCCTTGTCTTCGCAGAAATCTTCTTTTTTTCACTTTTTAAAGACAATATAATGCATCTCACAAATTTGGAAAGCTGCTGTGCTGTATTATTTCACTACCGATTTGTTCTTCCCAGCAGTATCAGGTATCGGCAACTAGATGGTACCACACGAAGTATGTGTTCCTTCGAGCCGTTCCCTACTTAAATTTAAGAATGAGTGCGGTGGTGTCCCCTAGAATCAATGAGGTGATGCATGCACATCATTTTCACCTCTCTTCATGTCATTAGCATGTAAATGAGTCCAAATCAGTTTCACACTCTGTGACTAAATCAGGTCACGTTGGGAGGAAAGCAAAATGGCTAAGAAAGTGGGAGAACGAAAGAAAGCCTTCTCCCACAGTGCTTGGTGAAAGAGAAACCCATTCATAGCTGCATTAATCATGGGTGGCACTAAAGAATCGCTCTGAAACGACACCCAGAGAGCGAGAGAGAGAGAGAGAAAGAGAGAGAGGCATTGAGATAGTCTTATTGGTTAACTGGATCTGTCTGAATCCTGCTGCTTTCCCGTCACAGTTGTGTCCTCTAGCTCAGTGTAAGTTAATCATATGACTCTAGTTAGGGTTCAGCTCTGTGAACGCACTTTGTATGAAACAACAGTTATAAATAACTAGTTCAAAGGTCTAGTTGAGATCTGTAATGACATCTTGTTTGCTGAGAAAACTGGGACTACGTTGACTGACCGGCTTCTTAACACAATGTTCACATCCTCCGCAATATACCCATCTTACCAACCCTCCTGCTGCACTACGAGTTATAACAGGGCTCCTCTACCTCGGTAAGCTGTCACTTATGTCACTTGTGATGACATTACTTATGCCTAGGATACATTGTCCAAGCCAGCTCATTAGCTGCCACACTTGTGTGAGGGGCAGCAGGACATCAGCATTCAGCCTCATCTCCTGCTGGTATTGTTGGGATGCACAGACACATTCACATCCGGTGAACTTCTTCTCTCAACAGAGAGATTGCTGCTATTCGAAGAAACAATGTTGCCTCCGGAAAGGTAAATGCATTTCCACATACAAGGCAGCACGCTGTTGTTAATCAAGCATGGTCAATCAGGTTGAATCTTGAATTGCTTTGGAGTACCAGCCTCAGGGCCATTATTTCTACAGCCAAACAGGTTTGTTGATTGACGGCACAGATGATTGTTCATCATTTGTGTCATAAAGCTGATGGAGAGCAACCAGATGGTTGTTTTATCTTCAGTGTGAGAAGTGCTCGGAGGGAAGCAAGGAAAGAGGCTGCAGATAGAAAAAGAGAAAGCAGAAACATGTAAGCCTGAAAATGATTCTTAAACAATAGGGGCAAATATATTATGATGATTTTTGAGTGCTTAATTAAATGTGAATATAAAAATGTGGTTAATGTTTGGTGCTGTTCAATGGGGCCTTAAACCTCGTTTTTGAACAATAAACATAGACATGGGCCTGTTTCCCTACAAGGATCATTGAACATTTGTTTAAGATTAAGCAATTGAATAAGAACTTATTTCATTCTGTGTTGCAATATGAAAAATCACTTGTGTAGCACATCACGCTACCCGCAAGATTAGATATTACTTCATTCGTATGTTGATTTTGATTGATTTCCAGTCAAGCTTTAGTTTTTAGTTTAGTTTTAGTTTTAGATCATTTTAGACTTTGTTTTGGTACATTAGCATCAACCCTCTGACTGGAGGAAGGTAGGCGAGGTTGTCTGATTAGACAGTTAAGCAGAAGCTGATGTGCAACATCCATCTGCTGCCATGCTGTTGTGTGGTGAAGGTTGAGAAAAAAACCCCAGTTACATCCCAGAACCTCAGCAACACATCAAAGACCAGACTCAGCAGGAGCCTTTGTTATTGCTGGCCGAAGCCTTCCTCTTTGTTCTGCAGTGTTATATAGGCCATGTTTCTTTTGCTATTACTCACGCACCTTTTGGGTTACAGTATTGCAGGAGTAAAGATCCTGCAACACTTTTAAATAGCAGATACTCGGGACATGCATTCTGTTTGTGTCTGTTGTTTTCTGGTCGACTGTTTGGATATGAGGTCAAACGTGGATGATGTAACGATACATCAGGATCTTAGGGAAGCTTCAGGAGTGATATTTCTATGAAATATTGACAATAAAATCGGGGTGGGTGATATAACCTGAAATTGATATCAGACTATTTTTGGGGCGTATTTGCAGTGACTGTATTATATCATGGTATTACTAAATTAAAAAGGATACTCCACTCAAAACATTATTCTACCAATTTTCACTCTATTGACAATGTAATAGTCTACTTGCCAGCCTATATGGAAATATATCTTAAGAAAGAAAAAAATATTTTAAAAAGTAGCAGGACACCAATTTGCGTACGAGTCGCAGCGGTTCAGCTGTTTTTAGTGAGTTACTGTCATTGCTCATGTGTTCCCATGATGCATTGCAATGTTTTGGAACTACTTTTGAATAACAACCAGTACAGAATTCGACAGGTCTTTGACCAGGTGGCTGTGGAGATTGACTCAATGAATGTCTTTTACATGGATGTTAATATTGGAGACCTGTTGTTATTGAGCTCGTGCATGAAAATATACAATGTGCACAGTGGCTCTGTGATTTGAAACGCTGATGAGCTTTTGGCGGGAAACAATTATTGTTTACTTCAAATGTTGCGTTTTTCTTTAAACACAAATATCAGAGTACAAAGCAAAATACAAACATGGAGGCTACTTTAGAATAAGACCTCAGTCGCTGATAAAATCCTGGCTTTTATCTGTTGTCCTGTACGCATGCTAATGTGCTCAATTACAGGAAATCAATCTATCAAGAGAGACGTCATCAAGAGTGAGAGTTGTGTATGAGAGAACTTTCATTTTTTTCTTAGCGATGAGTGGCAAACCATAAAGCCAGACAATAAATACGGTCTCTGCAGACTTATAAAGTGCACATCCTTCTGGAGGGTTCACACCCACACAGGGTCAGAACAGTGCTGAATAGGAGGTCCTGTAGCTCAATTAGTAGATTGCACACCGTTAATGCTGAGTCTTCTTTTACAACACAAACACCTAATTATACTAAATGAGTGCCTAAAAGCGTTAGTCATGTTACATAATCTTTTTATTTTTAGGGAGCATTTTGTGACTACTCTACTGTACAAATTCTAATATCTTTTATTTACAGTTAACAACACAACAGGAAACGCAGTAGTTTCCGATTTGCCATGTATTCAGAGAACGTTTCCGTAAAGAACTGTACATCTCAAGACACTATAAACAGACAACACTGGACATATAGTACACTGCTTTAAACTACGGTCTGATTTTGAGTTCTTGTGTCAGTGTTCATGGTTCTACTTAATCACTCACCTGTCGGGATATACACAATATTATGCACCATATTCTGAAGACGATCACAGTAATAATGTTGCGTTGAATGTGTTTCTTAAGGCTGACTGCTGAACAGCACTGAGAGTAAAGCTGAAGGTCAGGACATTCCTAACTGGACTGTTAGCAGCCAGTGGCTCGTTGATCTCCGCTCTGCCTGAGAGCCCACTCATTTCATCCTTGCTTCCATCTTTACGTGCCTCAGGTCTGTAATTCAGGATAGAGAGCTTAGTTATTGCTGTGGGACAGGAGGTCAAGACATCATGGCAGTGAGCAACCTTGAAAAAATGTTGACGCGGTGTAAAATGCCAGGGAGCAGCTTATGCAAGGTTTGAGAGTGAGGGAGGATGGAGATCAATGTGGATAGATTTCCTGCTGGAGATGGGGTCTGATGAGCTGAGACGGAGGTGTGCATACAAGTGTGTTTATCTGTGAGCTTGTTTTTATGTCTATTTGCTCAATGCATGTTGAGTATTGAGTAGTGGTGCAACGGATCATAAAACCCACGATTGGGATCGGTTCAGCACAAAAGAAGAAAAAGGGAGCAAATACTACTTTTAAAGATCCCTGATCACGTTTTTTTGTCGCCGATACTAATTGATGATCATTGATGATCCATATTGGCAGATACAGATCCCTTTGTTGTTTGATTATAGCAGCTGGTCTACAAGGCTCCAGACTATTGTTTTTGCCATCCTCCAAAACAATCCTTTCAACCACTCTGAAGTCAGTGTAAACCATTTTTAATTGTTAGTATCACAATTGTTGTTTTTTTCATCACTAAAAACACACAATTCGAATGATAAGGAAATTAAAGTTGGTATTTTTATGGATTAAAACAAATCTTGTCATTAGTTGTTTTAATGATGTATTATAATATTCATGTTTCTGTGAAAACATCTCTTTCAACAACAACTGGATTTATTCACTAGTAGTGAGGTCTGCAGACTATTCCCATCAACATGCCTTCTCTGTTTTGGGTTCATAACAAAAAGCATTTTCGAAGAAGGAGAGTTATCATATCACTTCATAATTTACCCCTGAGGCTGCGTGTTTTAAAACATCACAACATATTAAAAATGATCTGCTTTCCCTCATTTACTCATTCATTTATTCTCCGACTTCACTGAAAATACCATTATCAGTGTTTGTGACCTGGAGGCTTCCAGTTTCCACCTCATACTTGTAAATTGTAAAACCTAATTTGTGAAGCTTTAAGGTTAGCACAGAAAAAGTTCCCCCCTTATGGACATATTCACAGTTTATCCACAACAGTGTGAATGATCAATATTAGCGACACAGGGTCTGTGTTTTTATTTAGTTTTTTTTTGTTTTATTTATTCCAGTCTCATTTTTTCCAGTTCTTGTCAGATAGCATCTAGAGCTAGCCAGGGCTTTTCGTGTTGAAAGCTCACAGCTAATTCTTTACAGCACAATATAACGACTCTTGAATACTGTGACTAGTCAGGAATGATCTATGAGGAATGACCTATGACATTGGAAAGGGAGTTAAGGAAAGCAGACGCCAAGGCAGCAGGAGCAGTTATTGGTAACAAGAAAGGGATTTATGTATCTGTATTTAAGCAAATACAGAAACTGTGAAACAAAAGTGGTTTCCTATGTTTGCTTCACAGTATCTAAGATGTTATGGTGCTGGGAATGACGCTGTACAATAGCTCAAGGTTCCTAGATTGCATGATTCTTTCCAGTTGTTTTTTTTCTTTTAGTATGATGGTAAAAGTGATCTGCTGAGTGTTTTGTCTCCATCACTGTATAGCTGCAGTGTGCTGCAGAGTGAGTTGGACCTGTGGGACCAGGACCAGCCTCAGGGATGTATGCAAGTAGGAGGAGGGGAGCCATAGTGAACTGGAGCAGTGGTTAGATGGGAGAGACACTGTCACTGTAACCATTTTGAACACAATATGTGTGTGTGACAAAAACGTTGTTCACACCATCACTTTGTGGGGATGCACCTAAAATATTGTCGCCACAAGAATAAGAGTGTGTTAATCTAAGGATTTAGAGTTTAAAGTGAGAGTTATGCTCAGAATAAGGTTAAGAATTAGGAAAACTGTTGGAGTCAAGCATGCACATGTCATGTTTAAGTTTGGGTAAACCTTTAGAGTTAACCTGTCATGGGAAGTTAAAGCTATGTCCTCACAAGTACACATTATTGTGTGAGTTGTCATTGAAAATTGAATATTGTTACCAGCTGCAGAAGCAAAGCTGGTATTGTTTTCATCTTGTGTGTGTGTGTGTGTGTGTGTGTGTGTGTGTGTGTGTGTGTCAACATGGTAAAATGTTGTCCTGAAGAGAAACACCTCCTGTAGCGAGAACTTCCACAGAAGCAGTGTTGACTACTCTGTGGCAGGTGTTTATATGTCTGTCTGTGGAGATTTTGTTGCTTTGATAGCGTCGCAACCATGCAAGATGCTGTCACGAAACTTTAGAGGTGTGTGTAAAATGAAGGCTGAGTTCGTGGATGGTGTGGTCTTAAGCACCTAACTTGCTGTTTTCTATAGCTGCTTTATTCTTTGTGTTACACTCAAGGCAATTCTCATCTCTTCTTGATCACTTGCAGTTCAAAAACTACTTTGCGTCATTCCCCCTCTCCAACACTTTGCCAGATAAACCAATAAATCTCTGCTGAGAAGAAGCATGTAAATTGTGTTGAGTTATTCTTTGAACTCAGCGGTTTTTAAAGTCAATTTTTTGATCTGTAGTTATTGCAAAGCCAAGTGGAAATCTCTTGATAAGATTTTGTGTAATTTGGCACATAGCTGCTACTGTCTTCATCACATCTTGCATCTACAGGGTTTTCCCTGAGACACGGACAGCTGCGGACCCCACGGCGTAGTAGTTATGTTTATGCTGTCTGCTTGGAGGACGTGCTCCACACATGCGCAGTAGATCACTACGCCACCACTTGTAGCATATTGGTCATGCTAACAAGTCCGTACAATCACAACAAATAGATGTGCCCACGCCTACGCCCTATGATGACTGAATTTGCGTCACACAGATGCCAGAAAGTATAACATCGGCTTTGAGAGGGCCTGGGCGTAGCTGTTTAACTGATAGCATTAAGCGTTACAATTCTCATTCTCATAACGGCTAATTATTAACATCCTTATGTGTCATTGATTTTATTTTGCACTGCTCGTGGCCAATGAGCCGATACACAATGGAAGGGCTACCACGAAAACACATGTTATGGATTCACAGAGTATAGAAATTTAACATTTATAAAACAGGCATGTTATGACAGTCTTCTTGCACCTATTTGCTAACTATCTAGCTAATTGGCATTTAATTAGTGTGCTGATCGTCCAGATGTTCTCCACATTGTTTTTTTTTGTTCATATTCTTAGATTTAGGCTTATTCGTGGCACAAAAACGCTTAGGCATTGCAACTAAGCAGTGTAAAGGCAGGGAAAACCCTGCACCTGCCTAGTTCTTTACCCCCTTCTGACCCTAGCACTTCACTCAACATAACCCCCCTACTGATTCTTGTAAAAGGGCAATCAAGCTGACACCGACAGTGTGCATGCTGCTGGTGTGTTTTCTGGTTAATCTGATCCAACTGCTGAGTGGGGACAGCAACTTGTGGCTGTCACAAGGGGACACAAGGGGCCGTGAGAATGAGATGTGACATTTGGCCTTGGCTTAGTGGCAGATGGTGAAGCCCTGCTGTCAAAGTTTGTGAGAATACAGCTGATGTTGGAAGTTCATCTTTTTAATGGCCAGTCACTCTCATGTAGCCACACCTCTGTTTCAAACAATAGAAGTCTGGTGTTGGAGTTTGGTTTGAAGTCAGATCTGAAGCACATCTCACTTCAGCTCTGTCAGAGCTCAAGCTCGATATGCTAGATCTGGGTGCTGATTAGAGGAGATTGAATGTCAAACTCACTGTTGCATGCTTAAGTTTAATTATAAAGTATATATATGTACTGTACAAGTATTGGTTTAATACTTTCTTTCTGAGCCTATATTATTTACTCATAACAAATGATATCCCATACTATTTCTGTATAATTTTTGTGTAGTTGAATAGTGTGAGTGTGTATCTATGTCAGGACAGTTTGCACAGGCTTTGGACAGCCTATGTTATGCATGATGCAAGTGCAAAGAAAAATGAATTTGAGTGCTTATTTCAGAGTCGAATAGCAACTGCGCACAGCGTCACTCTGCTTCGGGAGCCCACAATCCCGTTCCTCATCGACGCCCCTCACACCCAGGCAGGAGTACGACATCAAAGCTCAGTTTTCTAGCTGAACTGTGTGTCTTTCATGTGGGTTGTCAGTTTGATGCTCAGTTTGATACTCTTTTTTTCTTTTTGTGTTTTAGGTCATCGCCTGGAGCAAACGGTAGAGCGCCTCTGCTTACCTACGGATATCAGTGAGTTGGCTTTGCTGTGCCTTGGCAGGTTATTGCAGTACACCGAAAGAGTGTTGGAGGAATTCTTACAGTGCCACATGAAGAGTAGTCAAGGCCTCACAAATTGCAGAGACAGTTTAGACTTGGCGAATCTACACAGCAGTAATGGTGGTATGACCACTGTCCAATGTTGTTTCTTTGTATTGGCACAATTTGACGTGTCGCTGGGCGCTGAACAGACAGACACAGCAGCCTCTGGGCCCTATAGTGAGCTCCTTAACTCGCCCGGCTGTCCACTGAGTCATGCCATTGGAGCGTAGAAACAAACAGAGAAGGGAGGAGATGAGGAGACAGACTAAGGAGTAAAAGAGTGTAAGAAATAGGGAAGGTAAGGGTCAAGATATTTTGTTGTGTGGAGCTTTATTTAGGTAGGTGACCAGGTTACTTTTCTTGGTGTTTAAGGCTGTATATAGCTTGTGTCTGTAATGTTTTGACTTATCCATCTCTATGGTGGAGCATTGCAAAAACAGAGATCCTCTGCTAATAACCAGTCCATGTTGACGGTGCCGACAGCCTCGGTGTTAGACGAAGTAAATCACACACTTTCCACTAGTTATGTCAGTATTTTTAAAAGCCCATTAATTGATATCACACTTTCCTAACTGGCACATTGGAGTGTTTCGCAAAGGCTGCTTGAGAAAAACACACCACACGAATCTTCATAACAACTATTTGTTCATTTTTGCAGCGCTTCATTTACCACCCACTGAGTTATTGAATTCAGTGGTTGAACTAGCCAAGTAGAATGAACCTGCTCCGTCTTTATACCGCATTACTAATGCCAAGTTAAAGTTATCTCATTTGTGAATATGTTCAGAAAAAAAGCAACAGTCACATTATTGGAATATCGGGATGGATACATGTCCACGTCACTCGGCTCAAGCACAAGGTGAGAGGTCAGGAGTGAAATGGAGAGGGAGGACAGCATGAGGAAGTGGGCAGCTTGTGTGCCGATGGAGGAGGAGGAGGAGGAGGAGGAGGAGGAGGGAGAGCATCATGTGAGAACCAGTCTGAGGACATACTGTACTGTACAAGGGTGGAGGAAGAGGACGCACAAAACAACAGTTGAGCAAGCCACCATGTTGTGAGCCTCTCAACGCTGTCTTTATCATCATTTATTAATATTCTGCTAGAATATTCATCCGCCCTGGTACAGCGCCATCCTCCTAGAGAGAGAAATTAATAGAGCCCCGCATCATCCTGACACTCAACAGTGTATCACAGCCTCTGTTAGTGTAGTCACCTGAACATCGCCCATCATCCACCGACGCCTTCCATCCATTCCAGTTGTCTGCCTATTTCATGTTTACTGTTGATTTTGAGCACATCCTTTTTCTATAAAGGGATTAAAGGTGGACACAGCTGGGCTGTTTGCTTTGGGTTTCAGAGTTTGACCCACAATGTGATCTTTAAGGAGCTGGGACACCAAGACCAGATCACTGACATAAGCCTCACAGCCACACTCACTCTTGAGTAGGTCCGTAAACAGCTTCAGAATAGGTCTCCATCCATCTGCATGCCACTGATATGGTAAATCCATGGCTGTTTGGTGTCAGACGGGGAACTTTAGCGGCAGTCTAGTTTTTTGGATGGCTGCATTTGGAATTTGAGTCAGCCAGTGCAGTGGTGTGTGCTCAGTCTGCCAGCTGCTATGCTTCACTTATTCTGATTAAATCCTTTGAAGATGAAGAGAAGGACAAAAAAAATCTGGCAGACCCGTAATTTGTTATAAATCATCAAAAGCCAGAGAGGCTCCATCAATGTGTTCACTAGTTCTGTGATACCACACTGTGAATGTACTGATAACTAACCCCTAAATCACGGTGGAATTTGATACCACGCTATGAAGTCGGTCACATCTGTCATCACATATGCTGTTAACTTTGTGAGGAATCGTCTGTGTTTTCCCTCTCTTCTCCTTTCTTCTGCTCTTCCTAGGGATTGCAATTATCTGAAAACATAAAAGAATCCACAGTAGTTTGTGTGTATGCACAATATGAACGTGTGCCTGTGTCTGCTTCATAAAATAGCATGAACATTCTTCTGCTTATTGGAGGTTAATCAAATTTGCCAGCCCTCCGGCACAAAATATACGAGGTGGCCATAAATGTATGAGGTCTTCTGAGAAAGCTGTAACAAAAAAAGATACATTTTCCCCCAAGCAGGTCGTCTCTCATCCCCTGCTCAGATAGCAGTCACCCGCCGCAGTGTGTAGCTCAGCTAAAGTGCAGCGATTTATACTGATATAATCTGAATGAATGAATTTGAAATTGCTCTTCTCTGTAATACCAATACCCTAGAACCATCACACATGACCAGAAAACAATCGGCTGCCCAAATCCTTCCTGAATATGTAAAACACACACTAGAAAAAACACAATAAACTGCATGTGGTTTCCTACCGTCATTTTTACTACAGCATTTCCACTGCTGTATTGTGTGATAGAATGAATACAACTCACAGTTGACTAACCCCCGTATAGACACTAATGGGCAGTAAGGCGTCGTAAAAAACAGACTTCATTCAGGCTCACAAACAGGCAGCGATGACTACGGGCAACCGGCTCGAAGTTGTTGTGTAACGCCTGTATGTCGGTAGAGAAGGTCAGAGTGCAGGGTCAAATACCAAACATTGAATCAGCACCTGTTCAGGGTGCAACGGATCACAAAACTCAGGGTTCAGCATCAGCGTCATCGCATCAGCGTTTTGAGTGTCAGATCGGATCAGCAGAAAAAAAAAGGAGCAAGTGTAACTTTAAGAGATGGCCCGGTTACAGATTGCTAATCATTTGACGAGCCATGTCGGCCAGTACAGATCGTTTTTGTTGCTTTGTTGTCATCGTATACAAGGCTTCAGACTTTAGTTTCACCAACGTCCCTAAAAATCATTTCAGCAGCTCTTATCTTTTGCTTTTATTTAGTTATAGTCATCTACAGTGGTTATTTGCATACACACGCACAATTCAAATTATTAGGAAATAAAAGATTTTCCCTCCCAAGTTTCTATTTTATATATCGCTGTGAAAACATCTTCGAAACAACTCGATTTATTCAAGTTTCTCGACAAAAAACAGCGTTCGGATCATGGATCAACTCCGGTCCGTTCCACCTCTAGGACCTGTCATGATTCAGTGTCGTGTGCAGAGTTGTCAGGGCAGCCCTTTTTATCCACAAGGCCTATATGCTGCCCCTTAATACTATAGGGACTAAATGAGGGAAAGGTCCATGGTTTTAGTTTTAAAGCAGAGTGGAGAGACCAGATACAGAGTGATGTGATGTAAGGGGATTCAAATGAGAGCTGCATTAATCCAGATTTCTGTCGTCATGGGATGAGTGCTGCTGTTGGCTGTGTTTGGTCAGCCAGTCCTGTTGAGCCCCGTCAAACCTTCTCTGTCCTTGCTGTCTCCTTGTTATGATCCTTGGCTGCATGCCAAGGGAGAGTGAAATTAGTACTCAGCACATCACTGTGAAATGACTGAGGCAATGTATCTACAAGCTGTCATCTTTGACATTGATTTATGTCTCCTCAGATCTGACCTTTCTTAAAATAAATACAAGCATGACAGTTCTCTCAATGAGCCATTTTGTACACACTGATGGAACATAAACATCGTCAGTGAAAGCATAATCCCACATTTACATTGACATTTTATATTTGTTTGATACCTTTGGGATAATAATATCTTTTCAACTCAAGTCAATTTTGTTTACACAGCCCAAAAGTGTGTGTGAGAGTCTGTACAACATATGACACCCTCTATCAGGTGAGGTATAACGTTAGGTAAATAAAATATAGATGTGTTTTCAACAGTTTCTCTGTTGTTTGAGCTGCAAAGCAAATTATTTTTGTTCTAATGACGGATGTGAAGTAGATAAAGGAATGTCAAGTGTCAACGGTGTTGGTTTTCACTTTAATTATTTAATGACCTTTTTGCTGCATATTGTTGTCATTTCATAAACTTGGGAGCATGAAAGCTTGTGTGCTTTGGCTTCATAACTGTTAGACCAAGCGTTCAACTCCTGAAGACACATCTACGGTTTCTGTGTGTGTTTTCATAGTATCTCTGGTTCTATGCCTTTGTAATCTGTACAGCCTGCAGTCTACTTTTATATTATTTAATATGTTGTGCCCTGTTTATTGACCATCCTGCTAAGATATTGTTTTGCTTGTATATTATATTCCACTACCCTTCTATGCCTTTACTGATTTTATGTTTTTATGACTGCAGGAACCATGAATACCATTCTTGTGAATACTATTAGTACTGTAGACCAGTGACTTCAGTGACATGTGTGATTAATTTGTTTCTTTTAATTTGGTGATATTTCTCCACGCTAATTTGCACACACAACACAACTGCCTTGCGTTTCTGCTGCACATCTCTGTAGCATTGGTCTCATCTTCTCTTCTGTAATACTGTGCATTCCTGCCTAACCCTGTTTACAGAAAACAACAATTGCAACAATTAGTCATTTAAGTCATTTTGACTTTGAAGCGGAAAAAAAAGCCAAACAATCTCTGTTCCATCTTCCCATTTGTGAGGATTTGCTACTTTTTTGTTTTATGTGAACATAAACTGAATAGCTTTGGGCTTTGGGACACAAAAAAAGACATTTGAAGACATCAGCTTGGACTTGGACATTTTTCACAATTTTGTGACATTTTATAGACTATTTGATCTAATTGATCCTAGTATCAAACCAAGACGTCAGCATATTTGCACAGCACGTATATAGGCCAATGAGAAGCTTTTTAGCCCTATTAGCAGTCTCTTGACATCAATCAAACAACACAACATTAAACAATCAGATCAGTATACAAAATACAAAATGTAATCAAGTAATAATTTGACCCTCAGTCAGGTCTCCCAGTCACTGATAATAAAATATCTCTGCTGCACCTCAGAACCTCATCATAGCTCTATTTTAGTCTTCTTTCACAATACAGTCCTAAACCCCAAATCATTATATATTCATCTGAATGTTTTAAGACTTTGCCCTTTCAAGGGATATTAGTGAGTTTTCATCACAACGTCTTCATAACAGCCTATTTGATGTGAATGTATTATCCGGTTTATGTTTTAACTTGTTGGGGATTTACACTGAGATAGAAGAGAGACGGCAGAGAGGTATCTCGGGAGAGACGGCTGTGATCAGGGCCACTCTTTGTTTCTTGCATGTGTTGCCTTGACATTCCCTATTTAAACCAGGCCAACCGGCACTGACGCAGTGTGATGACGCAAAATCCGAGCAGATGCATTTCCTCCCGCCTTGTCGAGGTATAATGCTGAGCCAGAGCCAGCCTCTTTACCGAACCCAGGCACCGACTACTGTGGTCGTGCTTGGCACAGTTTCCACTGAGCAATGTGAGCGAGATTTCCCCACAGAAATCTAGGTTTAGAAATATGCAATCCTAAAATAGCTTTGAATCATACATTATTACAAAGCAGACCTGCCTCCTCTGTCAAACTGCTCTTGCTGCTGTGATTGTCTCCTTGCTTTCTCCACGCTTCCACATCTGAAAAGATTCCCCAACATCATTAGCATAGCTTTTTAGTTGATATGAAGAAACTCCCAAATGACTTTTCTGTCTCTCAAATGTAAATGCACTTAAAAAGGAAAGCAGCCTTTTGTAGATTATGCAACACACATGAATAGATATTGTTTTGACATTTGAATGTATAACAGAACAGTTGCTGGGGAATACGGAAACCTACAGAGCTGCTTTTGGGACATGGGGGCATGTGTTATGTGTTTGTGTGTGAGTGTAGTGGGCAGATTTCAATCTTCCAGTCCGACTCGGTGTGTTTCCCCTGGGTTCAGTAAAGCATCAAGGATGCTGGGAGGTGTGACACCCCCACCTGAACCTGCCACTGCTTCAGGAGGATTGATGTGACAATTTCACACACGTATACACACACACACACGTATACACACACCACAAGAAGACAGATGCAACATATTAGAGCTAACGGTGTCAACTGTTATCATACAGGCCTAAATACGCGCACACGGATGTCCTTGCAACATGGGGACTGGACTAACGATCAAAAGCAAGCCTCTTTGTGTCTGCCTATCTTTTTGTTCTTGTCAGGAGCGGTGCTGCTCCTCTTGTGTGGCCGTGCAGGCGCCTGTGTGCGTGATTAGCCCTCGGCTCTGTCAGCTGGCCAGCAGCGATACTGAAACCAAACAAAAGCACACACAAAACTGTGGCGCCTGCATGCTCTCATGGTCCGTTTCAGCACGTGCAGACGTGTGCAGGTTGGGCTATCACGTCGCACCACTGCAGAGCAAAGAACGGTAAAACGATTCAACCCCGTTGTGTTCCTCAGAAGCAATCGTTGACACATGGGAGAATTGAGCGCCCTAGCTTCGTTTTCAGTTAACAGTTAATTAGAATCAAGACTTTGTTGTGGTGTTTCCAAGGCATTTTAATCTCATGTACCCTAAGCATGTATCGATGAGGAAAAAGGGAGTCTAACGCTGATTGAGTGTGCACTATAGTATGTGTGTTTGTATTCCTTCTTGTGATGTGAATGCCGATGAATATTTTTCTCCCGTTTTCCCTAAGGGGCTGTTTGATTGACTGGACCCAGAAGTTATTTCATGTGCATGCCACCAAACTGCATTAGCGGGCCCGGCCGTTGCCGCTCAGCCCGTCTGTCCCTCAAATAAGATAAGGGGATATTTCCCTGGCCCAATATTGCTTGCTCTGTTCTGTGCTGTCACTGAATACAATGACCATCACCACATCCCATGAATATTATTAGCATTTTTCTCAGGATTCTGTCAATGCGGAAGACAGCCTTGTGGGAGTAGAAGTACACGCTGTTTTTTGCCGTGGTGGGATATCTGAGCTGCCTCTTGGAGAATAGAGTTGATACTGCGGCGTATTGTCCGGTCTGTAAATGTAATTATGAACGTCCATAATGCCAGTCATTAACAAGAAGTCACCTGACGCAGCAGTTCCAAGCCGTTGCCGTTGTTCTGCTTTGAAAGGACCTCGTGGAGGTTAAAATGTGAAATAGCTGCTGCTGATTGAAAGTTGACAAAGAACGAGGATTAGAGGCCCGAGGAGGGAGCTGTTTCTGGATAGGGAACGATAACAGCAGAGCCGTGAAAGACCTCTAACTGAGCACCAGGTGGACCATTGTGTCATTCGGGAGCAATTCTCACCTTCATCTTTCCAGACTTTGAGTGACCATTCAGGAGGAATGACTGTTCAGTGTATATTGCCCTTTCTGCTCCACGGCTGTTTGCAGAGGTCCATGTAGTGTATATCTTTCTTTATATGGTTTCACTCATTCAGGGGTTGGAACTAATGCTAAGTGAGAGCCAAAAGTCCTCTTCATATTTTCAGTGAATACAAAAACCTGGATACAGGACATGATACCAGAGTTTTTGCACCAACACTGATATTGATGTATTGCTAATGTGTATTTTCTTTTTTCATCTATCAAAAGAAGCCAACGATTTTAAATGTTAAATGGTAAAAAGGTGTTTCATTTGTCAAAATCTGTGTTATCATTGTTGGCTGAAGTAGTAAAACAGCCTGTTGTTCAAAAGTAAGATTGACTGTTTGCAGCAAATTTTATTGCAGAAAACATAAACTAATCAGACCTGTAGCTCGTTCTGTCCGCTGTTCTAAAGACCCTAACCTAAAGTCAACCTAAGTGTAAAAACAAAAGACTTTACACAAATATCTCTTTTTCTAATTAAAACTTGGATCATAACGTAATTTATTCTGATTATTTAAATTACCAATGAGAAAAAAAAGGTTTAAGAAAATGTACTGTTTTGCTTTTCAGATCAATTTTCAATCTCGCTTCTCATTTCCTGAGATGTATTCTCTCTGTCCGGTTTCTGTCAGGATCCACACAAAACATAACTAATCCCCTTTCAAACTAAAATAAATAGCGTATATATTTTTTCTATCTTACATGCTTTCCTTTCATGTTGTATCAGCAGAAAGAACAAACAAACATAATTCTTAATTAGCAGCATCTCCATCATCTTTATTATTTCCCTCATTTTATATTTGGCTTTTAGATTAATACACATTTATTTTGCTGTCAGATTTCCGCCCGGTTGGGGAAGAGTGGTGTGGGAGGATTTCTCATTAAATCCAAAACAAAAATATTTTCCCTGCTGCTAGCGTGTGTGCAGTGGTGGCAGTTCACAACAATGAATGGGGGGTGTCAAGGCTGCTCTTACTGTTTTTTCCCCAAGTTCACAATTTTCACACATTAGAATGACTTAATGCTTTTTATCTGTCTGTCTGTCTCTCTCTTTCCCTCTCATCAGTAACCAAACCCTGTTGACAGCTTCAATTAAACCCTGTGAAATTGCCCCAGTATCTGTCTCCCACTGGGGTCATTTAGCTGTGTTTAGCTCCCTGCAAGCTGGGCTTGTTGCCAGGCAAACTTTAGAGAGTGTTTCATGTTCCTGCTTAAAATGTAGGCCAACCTAGCCCCCGAGTGCCACCTGGCCAGCCTCAGAGTTAACCTGGTTGGTAGTTTGCTCAGGTGCATTTAGTGGTTGCATGCAACAAGTCTTAAAAAGGCAAAATGTATATTCTTCTCCTGCTGCTGTACATTTTGTGAGAATTACTAAAATGTATTTAGCTGATAAGTTTGATTACTTTGTTTACTCCAAGGCCAACTTGTCAAAAACATTTGCCTTGCATCTTGACTTGAAACACCACATCAGTCTACAGCCAGCGGAAGTGCACAAACATTCTTCACTTTTTGGTTTTTGGTCATGCAAATGTGATACAATTTGGCAATATCTTTCACCTCATGGTGGATCATCAGATTCACTCGGCTTCGTCTTCTGGGTACCATAAATGTCCGTAAAATGCAATCCACCCAACTGTTGTGAAGATATTTCAGTCTGACCCAAAGTAGTGGATTGACTATCATGGCCATCCCTAGAACCATGCCGCTAGCTTGGCTAACAGCAAACATCAGGAAAGCTATGCTTTTCTTTCTTCACGACCTTAATGTTGATATTGTCTTTAAGATCCAGACTTGTGTGCCCCTTTTGTTTGCAGTGACGATAATCAATTTCTCCCTTGTTCTGGTGAAGGTCTCTCCTGTAGCCTTTGTCACTGTTTTACACCACCATGAATCTGCGTTGAGGCTTGTTGCTCGTCTTCTTGAACCTAGACAATGTGGTCCTCTGATGCAGGGCCACGTAAAAGGAAAAATATCCATCTGGTGTATTCACTCTGCTTTCATTTGTTGATTGGGGGCGAATTTACTGCACACTGCACGCACCAAAGGTGTTGCTATTTCTTGTGCCTCTTCTTGTGTTCCTGTACAAAAGGCTGTATCGGTTTGAACAATGTGCATGTCTTCTGTAAAAGGGATTACTTTGACGATTGGTTGAGACAGTTCTCCTCTGACAGACTGCGCTGTTAAAACAAAGAGTAGCTATGGTAACAGTCACGGGTGAAGGAGGAGGGGGGCGTGTCTGTGGCGTGTTGTGCTTGAAGTGGTGAGATGGACATTGGCAGACAGAATGGCGGGGGAGCAAGTGCCGCGTTCTGTGGTCCTTTTGCCATTCCCGATGCTCACCAAGTCTCTGCTTTCCTTCTCTTCCTGTTTCCCGCTTGGCTCTTGTCGTCGTGGTCCTGAAGCGAGTGGGAGGCTGTAAGGAGAACAAACGCTGAATCTCAATGAGACAGCTGAGAGGAAACTCATTTTCTCGCTCCGTCTCTTTCTGATAGAGCCTTTTATTCTTTATTTACAAGCAGCACAACTCAAGCACAATCGGGTTATTACGCGATTCATCAACACATGTTTAACAATGTGGAAATGCTGTAAGGGTAGTTAAATGTTATACAGTTAAATGTTTACAAGATCGTTTAATCGTAGCTGACCCCAATAAAGATGACGGGTGGCTGCTTTATGAAGGGCAGTGGAGATTATTCCGTGGATTACTGAGTGTCTCAGAAAGTTCTCCCCATAATGCTGTCTGTGAAAACTTAAAGCAGATGGTCTTTGGAAAAATAGTATCAAGATGATACATTAGGAAGTGGGTGTATTGCAGTTCTGCTGCCACTTGTATAAGAGAAGGTAGGATGGCTGCAGTGGTTAATCGTTGACTCCCAGTTAAAAGGGAAGAAGCTTGCTTCTTTTCCGTTACTTCTACCATAGATTGAAAGAATATTTTCTCCTTCCAGGATGAATACAGTGAATCAAACATGTATTGCTTTGTGTTGAGGCTCCATACCGTTTCAGTTACTTTTTTGTGGTCCCAATCATTGGGCTCAAAGGCTGATTTCGATTTGGTGTCATATCTTGATATAAACAGAAATCAGTCTGATTCACAGGAAATAATCCTTTTTTTCCCACTGTACACGATATGGCCTCGAGGAGATAAATTCAGGCATCAAACCATCAACCACAGACAAATCAATTAGCAAAAACAGCTTAATTAATATAAGGAAAATATGTATTTTATAAGAAAAATATGTATTTTTAAGTCTAAATGCAGATATCTCAGATGCTTTGATCTTTTTGGCTTCAAAAAATACATTTTAAATAATATAAGAGATACTTAAAGTAGATGCTGACAACATCATTTTGTTATAGAGCCAAGGGTCTGGAGGCTATCCCAGCATGCCTCGGGTTGCAGCATAGACTGTATATAAGAAGTGGACGCAGGCATCTTGACGTCACCCATTGGTTTGTGGACTGCCGTTTTTTTGAGCCTCGAGTTCCGCGATTTCGCCGAGGCCATCTTGGATTACGGCTGTCGCCATGTTGGTTTTTCCGCAACCAATCAGCGGAAGTTACCATATTTGGAATGCGCAGGAGGGACGTAGAGACGCCTTATACGGCTCTGGTAGTGGCAGCCACCTGTCAATCACAGTAAGCCCGCCCTAAAGCATACTCCGCTTTTTAGTCTATTTCACTCTAAACTGGACCATAATTTACTAAATGAACATCGTGCTGTATTGAAGAAGACTTGAAACTAGCAAGTGAGACCATAAACTCCATAAATTGTTTACAATGTTAACTGAGGGAATAATTCAAGTGAGAAGTAGGGTCATTTTCTCATAGACTTCGATAGAATCAGACTTATTTTTGCAACCGGAGGAGTCACCCCCTGCTGGTCAGTATAGATAATGCAAGCTTAAGACACTTCTGCATTGGTGACACTTTTGAAGACCTTGTTTAGTGACTTACACCATTCAATGCTAATATGACGTATCCCATGAATTTCTATCAACCACAAAGAATGGGTAAATTTATTTTGCCCCTAATTAAATGTGGTTTAGATGGAAATCTCCTCCATTACATTCTGGGGTCTTTTGTGACCTCTTGGATGAGCCGTCGCTGCGCTCTTGGGGTAATTTTGGTCAGCTGGCCACTCCTGGGAAGGTTCACCACTGTTCCATGTTTTTCGCCATTTGTGGATAATGGCTCTCACTGTGGTTCGCTGGAGTCCCAAAGCTTTAGAAATGGCTTTGTAACCTTTTCCAGACTGATAGATCTCAATTACTTTGTTTCTCATTTGTTCCTGAATTTCTTTGGATCGCAGCATAATGTCTAGCTTTTGAGGATCTTTTGGTCTACCTCACTTTGTCAGGCAGGTCCTATTTAAGTGACTTCTTGATTGAGAACAGGTGTGGCAGTAATCAGGCCTGGGTGTGGCTAGAGAAATTGAACTCAGCTTTCCAAAGATGTGATAAACCACAGTTAATTTATGTTTTAACAGGGGGGCAATCACTTTTTCACACAGGGCCATGTAGGTTTGGATTTTTTTTCCCCCTTAATAATAAAAACCATTTAAAAACTGCATTTTGTGTTTACTTGTGTTATCTTTGTCTAATATTTAAATTTGTTTGATGATCTGAAACATTTAAGTGTGACAAACATGCAAAAAAATAAGAAATCAGGAAGGGGGCAAACACTTTTTCACACAACTGTATTTCTCTGCAAATCTTTGTGTCCGTTTGTGCAAAAGAGGGAGAGAGCAGAAGCAGAAATCACTCTTCAATTTAAACAGCAATTTCCTCTGTGCTGAATAGCAGCAGGTTGCCAGGTCTCCATCTTATAAAAAATAGAAAATAGAGAAGATTATTTCTCTCCATTCTCACTTCCTCTCTGGGAACTCAGTGAACTCCTCCATATTCCATCGAGGTTTGTCTGCTTTTAACTTTATATTCGCCAGATGGTTCTCATTTTTCCTTTCATTGTGAAAAATGAACTGCAAGCTGCATTTAGACCACAGTATGGGCACAAACAGGCACCCACACACACTAAGGTGAATGTATTTAATGTCAACAGTTACATACCAGCTAGTTTTGCAGTCACAGTAGCATTGTATTGTCAAGCCAGAATTATGAACATACTTTGTGCTTGTTTTTATGCTTATCAGACCAATTTTATAAGGAACCATTTTAAAATAACAAAATAGATTGACTTGAATCCTCACGACCTTTAGAGCAGAGCCTACAAATGTTCTTTTCTTTCTATTCCCCTTGGGCATTTCTCAGAAGTAGCTGCTTTTAAATGTCTGGTTAAGCAGAGAAAATACTTGTTTGTGATAACCAGATAACCATTTTATATTGTGATTAAGCATGCAAAATATGGTTTGGCCATCAGTGTTGTCTGATTCTGTCAAAGCAGCAGAATCAGTTTACCTTCAGTAATACCAAAGGTATCATTATACTGCAGTTAGCTATGGAGACTAAGGCTTCAATGGTTCAACTGATAGCAGTGTTTCTTAAGTCTACCATCCTGCAAAATGGACCCCACTTCTTGTGAAATCTACTTAGCTAAATAATTCATTCAACTCCTTCTCTGGTTACATTTTGAACAAGATTTTTTATTTCAGAAGGAACTGTTCAACCAAACTACACTTACTTTTTGTCCATCTATGTCAAGAACAGGATGTCAAACTTGTGACATGTATTATCATGCTTTATCTCACGGAAAAAAAGATGCAAAGTTCTACCAGTGACTAAAAAGCTTAGGTGGGGCTATATGATTGAAATGCATTTCACAATAAAGTAGATGTTATGATATTTATCTATCACTATGCAAATGTATACACTCCAATTATCTAATTGATGTTTATGCAATGAACTGTGCAATGCATCAGACTAATCTTTACATAAATCCAATTTTAAAACAAAACAAAACACAATTTACATAATTGAGCAATATGACCGGGGATGTGATCCAAAAGAGTGAAAGGCATTTTAATTTCATCTCAACTTTTAATACCTCAGTGATTTTGATCCTTACTTTCCCACACCCTAAGAGGATTTGTTCATTCATAGGCTAATGGAATCACTAGAGATCCTTATTTCTGTCCTGCTCCATTTACAGACTACAATAATCATGTTACAGTTTGCCTGATGATCTTCTCTCTTCATGGTTCTTTCACACTCCGTCCTGTCTCGTCTCTTCCCTGTTGAAGCCTGACTGTCTAATTCTCTGGTGTGAGCAGAGGTTGTATCTTAGAAGTCAAGACAGAGAGACATTAGTATTCCCGAGACCCTCACTCTGACTAAGCCATCTGCTGCCTTCGGACTGCTTCTCTCACCCTCTGTGCTCTCGTCGGCCCTTCTTTTACCTCTTCATACACGGGTTCACGCAAACACACATGATTAAGACATGCGTCTGCCAAAACAGGGTCTGAGGGTAATTTAAAGCTTTATCTGTTTTGTGGCAGACATGAAGAGGTCTGAACGTGGAGACAGCTCTGCACAAGTGGTGCCCAGCTGCTGCTTAAAACAGACAATTGATATACTGCAGGCTGCTGTTACTGCTGGTGTGTTTGTGTGTGTGTGTGTGTGTGTTCTTTAGCCACTGCTTCTATTGAGGTTCTCATGGGGTTGGAATATGTTCATGCATACGTTAGGCAGAGAAACAACCTGTCCTGAAGAGACTAGCTGGTTTGCAGTCTTTTAAACGCACCTGGACAATTTTGATTTTTTTTTTGTAGGGAGAAGCCAGAACAATATACGAACATATCCTCTTCCCAAGGTCTTATTTTGTTGTATTAGAGTTGTGAAAGAAGGGGCGTCCTAGTGGAAGAGTTTAAAATGCTTACCATGTCATAGCAATGTCCTCAGTTTGAGATTGAGAATATGTAAAATAATTGCAAATGGCACTGTCAGGTTTTCACTTTTTCTCCCTTAATCACCTTGTGATATTTTGCTCATCAAAGAAGAATAGAAAATGCAGAGAAACTGCACCGCAATAAGGGACTTCAGTGATTCAATGAAGCAGATCTCCCTCACAACTGCCCCCCCACCGCGCTACTCAGCATCAACAGTTCCTGTCCATAGATGACTAGAGCCACCTGTGTGGCCACCTATGGAGCCTGACTGCCAAATGTTGACTTAGAGCATCAGGTCCAGGAGACATGTCGTGTTCCTTTTAATCACCATGTCCCTTAACTGATATTAATATGTTTTTTTGGCAATAAAACAAAAAAAAGAAACCGAGGACGTGCAAATGAGCATGTATTTTGTTGAGCAGCAGGCTCCATTTAATAATAATTCAGGATTCTGCACGTAATGGCAAACGAAACATGATAATAAATGCATAAAGAATGCAGTGTTTGTACAGGGATCTTTGTGACTTAAAATGCAAAAAGAAATCTCCAAAATGTCAAAAGAAATGTATAATTTATTTGGAGTTGGTGATTGTATTCATGAAGTTAAAGTGGGGGATATGGATCTTTGGTAAACGGTCAAACAGAACTAAAGGGTCATAAAAGTGCCATTATACACTAACCGCGTGACATGTAGACACATACTGTGTGTATGAGCATACTTGTACTGTTGAATGTTCATTCTAAGTCCGTCCTAATGTTACTGAACAGGTGGGATAAATCCCCTGTTGATGTATAAATGAATGCAAATTCAATAAACACAGTCACATCCTAAATACATGCCAGACAAAGCAGACTTGGGAAAAGCCACCTGGCGTGGGACTTATAGGATGTCTAAATTCACACAGCAGTTGTAATGGCACTCTGGAAAAATATTACTTGAATCAAAAACATGATAATTAAACACAAATACGGCAACAGTCGGACAATAACAGCCCAAAAACAAGGCTTTTGAATGTAGGATGCCAACAAAGAGAAGGTCAGGGGGTATCGGTCCCTAAGGGATGCAGTTACCAATAGTTACCAATCCTGACTCCCAGCTCTGGAGGGGCTGGGTCTTTGCAGGAGGATGCTGGGATGTAATGTGGAGGAAGAAGGAGGGTGGAGTCAGGGAGGTGCATGCTGTGTAGCAGCTGGTGGGGGAAGGGAGGAGAGATGGGAGGGAGGGAGGGAGGATGGGGCCGTTGTTCCAGCAGATCCCAGTCTTATTGTATCCCACATCCAAGCTCAGGACCTCAGGTAAGAGATGCAGTTAGTGAACGGTTTCCTAAATGTTAACAAACTGAGGTCGATTTTTAGTCATTAAGTTAACACCTTGTAATGCAACACCATGTGCTGTTTTAAATAATGAACAAATTTGCTTCATTATATGTACATGTTGCTTTATTTGATCAGGCGTACATAACATGTGTATCCATGTGTATGTGTGTGCATTTACAAACACTGTGTGATCAGTAACCTCCATGGACGTGCTCAGATTTATTTATAACATGTATGTTTAGACAGCCGCATGTGCCCTCTGTGCACATGTAATGTTTGTCCTCTGACTTGGCTACCTGTAGAATAACTAACTGTGCATATGTGTCTCTGTTTATTCTCCTTTCTGTATTTCCACGGTTGTGTTTTAGAGGGGATGTGTTTGTGCCAGGTTGTGCAGAGCTAATTAACCAGTGTAATCTCTGGTGATGGGAAATGTATTCATGGTAAAGTGGAAAAAAAAGGGGGGGAAGCAGCAACAACACCCCCCTCGAGGGCAGTTGTTCATGGCAACTGGATGGCACAACAGAGTGGGGATGGCAACAAAAAGGATGACAGGGCATGCTTGACAGAAAGAAAAGTACTTTGTGTAGTTGGTTGTTAAAATACAGTACGACTAATAGTAAAGTGCACTTATGGCACTCATCCTGGGATCTGTAGGTTTGTGTGTGTTTATGCTGGCTTGCATGTTTAAGCCTAAAATTCTTTACATCTACCTGTTCACTGTTGCGCCTTTGCTTTGTTGCTCCAAATATTAATATAACAATGCTACAAAGCCTTGTGGGTTATCTAACTGGATTATGTAACTTTTAAAAGACTCGCCATGATTTTGTTAGTTTAGTTATTGATGGTAAAATTATGCATTTGTTTTATCACAATAATCACATCCCAATCACGTGTGTAGAGATTCAACTTCATAATGTTTTTAGACATACGTGTACATTTGGGTTTTTTAGTCTTGTGCAACATATCAGGCTACTTGCTTGTCTTCTCACCTGCACTTCTTAACCAGGTTTTTGTCTCCATGGTTGACCATTCTCAGCCAGCAAGCTACTAAAGGATCAGGAAGTCTTGACTTCTGCCATCAAGACTAATATAATTAGGGCACATGTGCAGCACCGATGTGGAAGTGACGTTGATTAAACTATTGATTGTTTCTCTGGAAGTGTCCCGTTAGGTTTATGTGAAGGCGGTATGCTTAGAACGGCGCTGGTCTTTGTGTCTATTGTTCTAAAGCTGAGTCCGAGTGATATATTGAGCCCACTGTATTTGAAGCCAAAGTTGTGCTAAATACACACAAAAGAGGTCCTCTGAATGTGAAACAGACACTGCCGTGTTCAATTACAGTAGATTGGTTTCTCAGGCGCTGAAAATGTGTTGCAGCTGTATGCAGAGTGCAGAACAAGATAAATGGAGGACTATGTTGTGTTTTCAAGGGGTTTCTGCTGTGAGCAGATTTTCCATTTTGATGTGTGTATACATTATCTTGTTCTGCTGAAACACTGGCACTCGTCTTAAAAGCTCCAACGCTTACCATCTTTAGCCTTAAACATTATGTTTTATCTATTTTATTGTAGTATATTCCACTCTTGTGTATGCACTTTCATGGGTGGATTAACAGTCCTATTTGAAGTTGCTCTAACACTGTGTCTGTATCTGTCTCCTAGGATCAAACCAATAACAATGCATGGCCTGTAAGCAGCCAGTCATGGCTCATAGGAAGAGGCCGGGGACTAGCGGAGGAAACATTATGGCTGCTCCAGGCCCCGCCTCCTGTCCCACCCCACATCCTACAGAGTCATGTGATCGGAAAGCCCTCCCTCCTCGGCAACGTCCAGTTCGCTACCCAAAAGAGTCACATGAACCGAAACCCCTCCCCCGTTCCTGTAAGGCACAATATTCTTCTCCCAAGTCTCAAGACCTGAGTCACAAGCATCCTGAAGTAGATGTACCTGCAGATGTTGAAGTGAAGAGGTACAGCACCCAAGCAGATGCAGAACAACAGGACCAGCGGCCAGCAACACCCTCCACGCCAGAACATAAACATGACCAAGATTACCATGGCCGGGCAGACTTCCACGGTGGAGCCGACAGCCTGGATGACGACTCCAGCTCTGACTACAATAACAACACCTCAGATGAAGAAGAAGACTATGATGACGGTGAGTACGATGTTGATCATGTGGATAATTAATGTTTGATCATTATTACCCCTCCAATAGCCATTCTTCCATTATTGATTTTTAAACACTATATTCATTTCTGTTTGATAAATTGTTGTGGGTAACAAAAGCATCTTAATCCCTGTTGAGCAAGCACTGTTTTGGAAAAACTTGACAGGATTGCCACTGTTTGTGTCAATTCAAGCAGGGTGTAATTTGTCAAAATATTCCCCTAAGTTCAAACATCTTTTCTTTTCCAGCATGAACATTTCCACATGAAAATAAACATGTAGCTGTATGCAACAGAGACAGGGACTTCCACAAGGATCAGTCAGACAGGCATCAAACTTGAGGCAAATACTATTTCATTCATTATGTTTATTCACAAGTAAAAAGTTATGACGAACAGCTCACTAATTATTTTATAAAAAGGAACTTGCTAGTGATCCAACATTAAGGGCGGCTGAGTTGCATCAGGTATGTTCAAAACATAACGTGATGAGTATGCTACTAACTACTATTGTTATTGTGTTATTGATTTATTTGCCACTGTTTGGGGGGCCAATAAACTAATGATGATGACAACTACAGTGTGCGGACTACACTTGCATGTTTTGGACTCACAGTGTATAGAAAATGTATAACACAGGCATAGTACTTTAGTAACTGTTTGTCTGGTATTTGGCTCTCAGTCAGTGTAATAAACATTGTTTTATCAGTGCTTTTTATCACGCACTTGAAAGCAAGAAGTTCAGACACAAGAACTAGCAGATGATTTGCTTTCATTGCCGAAATTTTGCACCACTTTTGCAGGACGTGAGTATAGTCTCAATAAATTACAGAACCCCCCCCCCTCCCCCCCCTCCCCCTATACGGCAGGGCCAAGCCGTATAATGGCAGTAAATAAAACCTGTTAATATATTCAAATAATCTTTCAACAGTGAACACACACACATTCATATAGAGCATGTGGAGGCGGTACTGATACAGACGGTATATCATACTGCTCACATTGTTTTGAAGGCTGGTGGTCGTAAAATCGACATGCATAATGAATCGCACATTGTTCATCAAAACTTTTTTGTTAGAATCCAAAATGAATATCGTAAAGTTCCCGGCTTGACTTAAATGAGTTGTCAGCTGTTTGGCCGGCAGCCGGCGCTTAGTATTAAGATTTGTAGTAACAAATGTTGGCAATTATTATGTAAATGAATCCCAGGATTCTTTGCATATTTGGAACCGGTTCCCATCCGTAATAGGTACAAATGAATTTTTAGTAGCTCAGTGCTTATTGGGATATAAATAAAGAAGACCCAGATGTTAAGAAAGATGTGTTTGTGATCATAAATCCCTGCAGGGCTGGCAGAGGAGGATGAAGGTGTGACTTACTACATCCGCTACTGCCCAGAGGATGACAGCTACCTGGAAGGTATGGATTGCAGCAGCCAGGGAGAATGTAAACACAGCCAAAGCCACAGCAAGGGGGACTGTGTCACCAGCATTCAGCCCGGCGGAGCCAACACTGATGAATGTCAGGAGGCCGTGGAAGGGTGGGCCGAGGAGGGGGAGGGAAAAGGAGAAGGCGAGGGGGAGGTGAAAGAGGAAGAATGGGTGGAGGATGAGGAGGGAGAGGGGGCAGTGAGGACAGAGTGGACAGAGGAGGAGGGAGAGGTTAAGGAAGAGTGGAGAGAGGGAGATGATGAGGCGGGGGAGGAGTGGAGAGAGGGAGATGAGGAGGCGAGGGAGGAGTGGAGGGAGGGAGATGAGGAGGCGAGGGAGGAGTGGAGGGAGGGAGATGAGGAGGCGAGGGAGGAGTGGAGGGAGGAGGGCCAGGTCAAGCAGGAGCAGTGGGTGGGACAAGAGAGCCACAGGGCGGAGGAGTGGGGTGAGGGAGAGGGCGAGGTTCGCTGCGAGGTGGTGGAGCAAGATCCGGATGAACAGATATACAATGGAAGACCAGAACCCATCCTCGACCATCACCACCATCCCCACCACCAACCCTCCATGCAACACACCCTGCACACCCAGGAAGAAGAGGGGGAGGCAGAGAGCGAGGAGTACTGCCCTAATGAGGAAGAAGATGAGGACGGTGATGAGGAGGAGAGACATGGAAGGGCCTACACTGGAGACTACTATGCCCCAGAGGACAATGGGAACTCGGTGCGAGTCTCTCCGTACCGTAGCCGTAAGGTGCTGGTGGTAGAGGGGGAGACGGGGGAGGAGGCGGAGGAGGACATTGATCAAATAGTTGCGGAGATCAAGATGAGTATGAGTATGGGGAGTCTAAGCAGTGGCACTGACCAAAGCCCAGAGGAGTTGTTGCAGGACCCTGCACCAAGTGACTACCCTCAGCCGAAGCCGGACGCAGCCCCCTACCCACAAGCTCACAACCGCCATGACAGCAGGCCCAAGTCCCTGAACCTGCCCTCCACACACCACAACAACCCTGACCTCCAGAGGGGCATCAAGGCACATGCACGCTCGCCTGAAGACAGGCAGAGATGGACACCAGAGCAGGTGAGCTTCTTTTTTAAAGGTTAAAGCTTTGAACATTGTTTTTTTTCTCATTTAACCCACTTACAGTGAACAAACAACCAACCCAATTAAGAATCACTCTTTATTCATCAAGTTTTGGGTTGATAATCCTAAAACAACGACATACTGATGTTTACTTTCCGCCTGCTGCCTGTCATTTACTGAAAATGACGTGTGCTAGATTGTTTTAGAGAGGGACTCCGCATCACTCTCACTCTTTTTGAGCAACGGCCAAAAGTTTAATTTTGTAGTCTGATGACAGCATTGAAAGTCGACAAATAAACATTTTTCCCCTTGTCAAGACATTGTTAAAAATGTGTGATATAGCCTCATTAAAGCCTTTTAAAAGGTAACACTAATGCCATGCACAATATCAGGACTAATCTGAAACAGCAACATGGAATTCAGCCATGATTTTTATTTATATACGGTGACATGTCCAAATGTCTAAATACTACTGGAAAATGTTTGGTGATATTTAAAATTCAAAACTAGTTGAATTTCCAGGAAAGCCACTGAATCCCAGACTCCATTACTAATGTGTTGAATCAGGACTCCATTTACACACAAAGGCACACAGATGAAATACGGAACATACCAAAAACAGCATTGACGTAATAATGCTATATCGGGCCAGTACCTTTGTAGAAAATGTACTGTACAGTACAGCTATTTCATTGCTCTGTCGCAGCTTTGTGGTGAGACGCTAGAGATGAGTTACACAACATGTTGCTCATCGCCACCTAGAATAGCTGGAGCCTTTCCCCTCCCCCCTGTTACCTTGAGCTGTCCGCCTCCTCATCTCTCTCCCTCTCACGGCTCTGGATGCGTGCACACACACACGTACAGTCACATCAATGGACTCGAACACATGCAGAGCGCCCCCATCTTCTAAAAGTCAGATGGTAAAAGGAGAACAGTCTCCTGTGGGCAGCATGCTGATACACACCTCTCTGTGTGTGTGTGTGTGTGTGTGTGTGTGTGTGTGTGTGTGTGTGTGTATACACACCTGTGTGTATCAGCATGTAACAGAGTGCACATGTTGCATTCACTATGTAGTTCATTTTGAACACAGAACTGGGTCAGACAGTGTAATTAGCTTAAATCTGCAGGGCGTACAGCACACTGCAGAATCAGATGACTTCCAGACTCACTGAGATGATTCGGTCGCCTCGTCCTCTGTTATCAAATACAATGTTCTGTTTACAGCACTCCAGCATGACCTTTGAATGAACCAGGGCAGCAATGACTACAATAAAAGCTTTGCTGCACAGTGTGGGTCAAGAGATTACGAATAAGAAGAATTACAAAACAGACGGACGTAGAGGTCATCTACACACACATTCTGTTGGTGTGATGCGTTTTAGAAAAGCAAAGTAAATTACGCAGTACTCTATACTTATTTCAAATTGTGCTACATGTTGTAAATATCAGTATGTCAGTGTTGAATTATTTCAATCAGGAGAGACAATGATTTGTAGTTAACATTTATTATGACAGATGCTGCGTTAATGAGTTACACAGAAATTCTTTGGCGCTTGAACTCGCCGGGTAGATTTTGTGATCGAGTTGCGATTGCCCTGAGCGGCAACAATATGAATCCCCCCGTGGAGTCCAGACACTGCTGGTGATGGTGGCTGATGAGGCTGATGGAATGATGAGTTGATGAAGCTGATGAATCTGCGAAGATTGGGGCGGAGATGGGAAGGTGGAGGGTTGCATAACAGCAGCCTGAACATACTGAAGGTAGAGAGACAATCATATTTAAGAGAAACAGCAGCAAGATGATAGGCTAACGATGTCCTTGTGTCGTTGTGCTACTGGCTGGAGAGACCAGCTGATCTAGACAGCTGATCATGATTGACAGCCCCAAATGATGTTGGTATAATCACCGATGTGGAAAGAGTCAAGTGCTTTTAAATTAAAAATTGCTTCCATGAATCCCCAAGACTGTTAAAGACCACTGACTGTCCCGCAAAGGCCAAAGCGTACCGGTAATTATGATTGTGTAATATGTTGTGCCTAAAAAGCCAAATATATTGTTCAGATGGACTTTTGTTCATTAAATATAACAATCATATCTTTATCTTTATCTAATGCTTCTTATTTGCAATAGGTTTCATTTTATTGGTATTTTGTTTTGCATTTGCATTAGTAAATCTGTGCTCACATGTACAGTACACATAGCTGCCAGTGCTCTTGGTGCCGGGCTTGTGAATGCTAATTATGCTAATTGTTTAAAATTGAGCGGTGCCGATTAATGGCAGAATTTCACTTCTTCACTGCCCCACCAAGGAGGAGGAGGTTTTACTGGCAGGAGGATTTCATTTCAACAAGTAATACGATTGAATCCTAATGAGCAATTGTGGACCGCAAGATGGATATCCAGGGGAATAAATGTAATCCTCCCTCTGTGTGATTCTGTGGATGTTCAGAATATGTCCACATAGTGAGGAGAGACGAGACGAAAGAAAGAGCCTGCTAGAGGACAAGTGAAAGACAGAACGTAAACATGTGCCAGTTTGAACCAAGTTTAATTGTATTCATAGGTTAACCCTTTCTATTTGTTATTATAAGTCCAGAGAGTTACTCTCAGCCGGCCCACCTACACGAGTCACATGACGTTTCCTCCAACCTGAACCTCTGCCTCCCACTCTAACCAGCAACACAAACAGAAATGTTTTCCATGTGTTTGACTTATACATACAGAATTCCTCTTCTAATTCTTATCCGCTCGCACCTGTTCTTCTGTGTTGACCTGCCAGGTGAGCAACGGTGCAGAGCAACCCAGAAAACAGCAGCGCTCCGACCTCAACATTCCCCTGGAGAACAACAATGTACTAGAGGTAAGATGTTCCGTTGCAGTGTTTCCTTCGTCTTTAGCTTTAGCTGATGCGAGATCGTTTACACTTAAGATATTGTTGTTTGTGTGTGTGTGTGTGTGTGTGTGTGTGTGTGTGTGTGTGTGTGTGTACATTTGTATGTGACTGTCTGAGTAATTGAGTAATTACAACCTCAGCTCATGTCCTCGCCTACGGCGTGATAGCATCCTGGTAATTAAGCAGCGTGTCTGTTCGCGTTTTTATGACCGCCATTTTTCACTAAGATGTCTGCAGTCGCTGCTTCCTGTACAGGCTCCACACACACCTCCCTGTCCTAAATACAGTAAGCTTTCTGAATGTGTAGTGAGCAGGTTAGAGGATCAAATGGATCCATTGAAATGAGTGTTTGAATCTCATGAATCACTTCACATTTCACAGCTCTCTCTCTCTGTCGTTTATAGCTTCCTCCTCCCTCCTTTACATCCTCTCTCTTCCACCTCCCACAGCAATGTCGATGTGTGAAGTGGATGAGTAACGCTTTGCACTCTCCCCACATGCACTTTTTCAGTGCCATTGAGCAAGGCGCATATACCCAGTTTCTGGATCAGTAGAAGTACGAAGGTGTAAGTCCATCTGTAACTGTGTGCATGTGTTGGCAGGGCGACTTTTTAAACCGTTTTTTGTTGTAATGGCAATTGCCAAAGAGTAGGAGGGCGTCATGTCTTGCATGATGGGAGGGTCGAATCGCAATCCCGGAAGTAAAAAGCAATGACCTCTCATAAACCTCTCATAAGCAGACAAATGGCTTTACAGGATGGGATGCTCTTTTAGATTCTCTCTTCATCTGTTTTCTAATAATTAAGTGTATCAGCAGGCTTCCCTGCTCATCATGCAAAATGTTTTGGCTGGTGCTCTTTAAAATGAAATATATAGGCTTTGCTGCTTGATTTCATGAACTGCCACATGCTGTTTGAATAAAGTATCATACATTAGTAAAAGCAGCAGATGTTAGCCAAGTGTTACGATGTTCAGAAACGGAATGAAACTTGACTGGTTTACTTCTTTCTGTGAACATGTTCACAAGCATTTATCGGTCATACCCTGTTTTTATTTCTTCCAGCCAACGAAGAAGGTTACATCGTACCCCAGCTTTGTCGATGGTAAGTTAATCTGTCTGCACACCTGTTGAATGATGAAATCAAGATATTGTAATTGCATGGAACCATTCCCTGCATGGCTTTGTCTTCAGTCTGTCATTTCACAGGCCTGATATAACTCCTCCAGTCCTTTCTCTGCCTCTGGGCATAATCTAGGCCTAATAATGTATGAGGGGCTTAGCTGCCTGCCTGCTCCTTCAGATCATGACAGCACATTGTGTCCCTGAGTGGGTGTCTGAGAGTCCACCTCTACATATCAGAGACACAGATTAATCTCAGCCCAGCCTCCCACCAGCCCTGCACCTCCATCAGCTCACAGCCAGTGGCCGTGTCACGGCTGATTTCCATCGAGCCTGTTATCGCCATATCTCCATCTGCAGAGCAACTGCGTTTGGCTCTATTTCTCTGCACAGCACGTTGTCTGCAGTGATTACAATACTCTCCCCACCACACACCCGACCCCTTCAGTCTAACCGCACTGTGTCCTTCCCCGTGTCTCCCTGTTAACCACCATCCTCTCTGCTTCTCCCTGGCCCAGTCCCAGGACCCTGCGAACCAGAAGACCTGATTGATGGAATTATCTTTGCTGCTAACTACCTGGGCTCCACACAGCTGCTGTCTGAGAGGAACCCCTCCAAGAACATACGCATGATGCAGGCCCAGGAAGCTGTCAGCAGGGTCAAGGTACTCCAAAACACACTGTCTCAAACACGCAAACACACACATCCTTTGTGTTTTCGTTTTTTGACCCGAAGATACCTGTACTTCTCCTCAATCAGCAGGCAACATTTTTTCAGTTTTGACATTTCCTCTGGACGAGTTGCCCAGATTTATATAAGGATCATTCGCCCCTTTTCGATAAAACATTCCCAGGAACTAACCTCAGGAAATAATAGGCGGTTTCAGGACTTAATTTAGTTCCTGCACGATAGCTACAGGTAGTACTTTCAGACGGCTCTGGAACTGTTGGGGGGGGGTTTGCAGGGCTAAATGTCTCTGATTGGTCAAACACAGGCACTGCAGCGGCTTCAACTTGTGTACAGCTTTCTTCATAAAATAAACAAGTATTGGGCACCACCAGTATTACTGGTTGGATGAGGGGTGGACATTGGTTGTTGTTTGTTAATATGAAAGACAAATATATGTTCCCACTAGTTCAGCCAAGAGAGCAGCAAGCAACCCAGAGAGAGAGCGTTGATGAGCGAACAAAGAGAGTGAGCACAAAAAAAACCGTTTGCATATTGTTTGTTCTGTTCTTCAGCAGAAAGAAATTACCATAAAACTCTCAGTTTTCAGCAGCCTTTTTTTTATTAATTTTAACTCCAAAACTCAAATATCAACTGGGTGACTGTTGTTTTATCCTTGTGTGGGAAAATTGCCTTTTTACGAGCGCCATAGTTTTTCAATTTGTCATTGGTCTAATTTGCCTAATCTTTACGGTTCTTCAGATGAGGTGGAAATGCAAACAGGAATGTCCAAAGGGGACTTTTAGCTGCGGATTGCTTTTTCGCTGGTCCCATAATTCCTGCAACTATTTGGTACTGCTAGTTACTTTGTGCAGTCCTGACTGAGTCTGAAGAGCAGATTTGTAATTTTCAGTATCACAACTTTGACATTTGAACAGATTGGAAACAGAAGTTGGAAAAGTTGACTACATATTGTAAATTGTTTCAACATTGATGTTAAAGAGTTAGGACTTTTTGAGTACCGGAACATAAGTTAAGATTGTTCCTTTAGAAAGGTTCCCTGTGTCCTAAAAAATGTCATGGAGTGGAAAACACCTATTTGAGAGCCTATTGCCCAACATCTAGTTTTGTTAAGATGTGCTTTTTTGCACCCCAGAAGGCAGCATCCGATCAGTGCTGTTGGTGTGCTGCCCCAATCTGAAAGAGCATTTTATATGACAGCAGCTCTCCTTCTCCCCAGAGGTGCCAGCATAATGTTACAGTCATCTTGTTGTAGTTCAGGCTGAATTGGTAACACTCAAAATATACAAAAGCCCTGCAGGAAATATATCCAGTGGCTTTACATGGCAAACTCTGCATGTTTGATCGTATTTGTAATAGACTTTCTGAATTAATTTCTTACATTACTGTACATATCTGGAAGGGAAAATAGATCCATAAACTCAAACAAGCTATTTCAGCATATTGTTTAAATGATTCATCATACTTAATAGTTATTGTGAGGTAATTTTAGTTTTACGTCTGGTCCAGATTGCTCATAATACAATTTCCATGGACATCAGTGCTGTATGGGATTTGAGCAAAACATTACAGTCATAAATAAGGAATGAGTGGTCTTTTAGGGTAGCTGAAGAACTTGACCACATTTGGCCGCAGGGCTGGTTGTTTGACGCAGCTGGCTCGATAATGGGACTTCTGGCATGTGAACCTAATATTTCCCTCGTTGACACTTGCTCCCTGCTGTTCTCTAATGTTGTTGTGATGATGATATTCCAGTGCAGTTTGAGGGAAATATTGTGGATGGTACCAGTGCAGCATAGGAGCTTGACTCATATTATTTTTGATTAGTTACTCTGCCCCAAAGTGCTTGCGTCTGACTTTACGGAAACAGCTACTCAAAATGTTTAGACGTTCAGAAATTTCTCACATTTCTCACATGTCGTAACTTGTGTGATCAAAGGACATCGTTTCGTGACGTGATGACATAATGCAGCATTGATGTTTTGGTGCACAGTTGCTACCAGTCTCTTTTATCTCCCTCTCATGTGAACACAAGCTTGACTGTGTATCTAAATGTTAAATGAACTCCCGTGTAGTAGTGTACTTTTAGAAAGTTACATGCTATAATGAGAGTGTTTGCCCAGTGGGAATACGGTAAGAAAACTTACTGTACTTATGTGTCTTACATCTGAAATGTTAGGTCAGATTTTTCTGATCAGATTCCAGGTGCATGATATCAGAAAACATCAGAATGGCATGAAAAAGTAAATAGCAGCCCATCACAATGAACTCCAGTCTGTGCCAGTTAAGGATGGGCATCGTTAGGATTTTATCAATACTAGTACTCTTATCGATACTGCTTATCGGTTCGGTTCCTTATCGATACTCTTATCGGTTCTTTTTTATTATGTTGTGAGAAAAAAAAGACAATTAATTAAGAAAATAATCTACATTGCTTTGTTATACTTGTATGTATACAAATAGTCTTTCTTGAGCAGCAATACAAGAAGTTCCAAAATCTTTCAAATACATTTGCAGATAAACAATGAGCTAAGTTATTAGCTTTTTTTTTTTTTTTTTTTGAGCAAACTCCGTATGGCATCGCTAACGTTGCCTTCAGTGGACGAGGATGTACGGCCGCTCTCCAAGCTGTCGAAAACTGTGCATTTCTTCACATTTGTGTTCTGCTTCTTCGCCAAATGCTTTGATAAATTGCTGAGATTAACTCCCTTACTTGAAAGGGTTTTATTGCTTTTGTGACAACAGGAGTTATCAGCATCTACTGGAGTGAAAGTGCAGCCACTCTTTTGATCTTTTTGTTCTCTCCGCCATGATGTCTCACGCTGTGCTGAGACGTCACTCTGTAACTTCTAAAGAACCTTCCCTAATGCCAGTGAAGATATTGGTTTTGTTCTCTAAAAATGTCTTCAGTTTTGATATTTAGCCATAATCATGAGGCACATAACCATGTATGAGGCATGAAAGACTAGAGCTCAAAGTCTGTTATGATCTGCTAAACTAGTGGATTCACATTTTGTAGTCAAAGTTTCAATCCCAAATCTCTAATAACTTCACTCTGAAGGGTCACAACCCAATCAAAGGCTGTTCTGCAACAAAGAAAAGGATGACAGGGAAGGTCTTTTGGCTGGTTTCAATCTAACAGCCCCACATGACAATGTCTTCTGGCATCAGTCCACATTTATCTAATCTGTGTTTCAGATTAGATTCACTCACTCACTGCCATGCACAATTGCGTTCCCTGCAAAAAGTCTTGTCAGGATGAAACCATGGCAGCAGTAAGCTATCACATTTTTACTGCGTTCCCCTGCTTGGAACACGTCCATTGAACAAGAGGTCGTCCATTATCTCCTTGATTCGTCCCTCGTTAACAAATAAAAAGCTGTACAGCAAACGACATTTAATCTTTGACATTTGAAAGGTCACAGCCGACTGCACACCAACGAGGCAGTGGGGGTGCAGCCATGTTTGTATATTCTCTCCATATAAACCCAAACAAGCCCACACGTACACAAGCACAGAGATGCACTTAGTGCTGAACTGAGCAGCTTCACCCTCTCTCCCCCCCCCCCCCCCCTCATTCACCCGTTCCTGATGTCTCTCCCTCCCTGCTCAGCTCCTCCTCAGCAGAGCAGTAGATGCTGCTGAAAGCCTCGGATCTCTGTCTTGCATTAGAGCTGATCACGGAGGAGGAAACTTTACCAAACGAAAACCCAAAAAAGATTCTTCCCTTTGGGACGTTTTCTCTGAACGTAAAAAAAACTAATAGAGTCTTAGATACTATTAGAAACATCCAGTCTGTTATGGCCATAACTTCTGGACACAGGGCGACATCGCTCTCAATCGGCTCCAAAACACAACAGCAGGTTAAAGTAAAAATCAAATGGATTTATTATCCAAGAAGCATAAAAACAGATACAGACAGTTACAAACCGAATCACACTACTAATAACAAAACAAACCTATATATAAAATCAAATGTGAGATCCAATCCGAGCCACCCAGAAGGCTGGTATGCCTCCTCAGTGGCCAGCAGAAGATCTGAAAACCCCCAGAGTTTCAAACCCTTTGTCCCCGCAAAGTTGCATTCCTCAGCTCATCGATCAGCTCATTGATTGGCTGAAGTCCAACAAGCCCCACCTGGGCCTATGCCCCATTGTCCTAAACTTCACACCTCTCCCAGCCACTTTCACACAACCCCCACTCCAGCACATTTCTCAAACCCCCTCTCACAGACACTTAATGCATGAAATGACCAGACTCTTCCAAGTAAATATACTGTATCACATTATATCCATAATTAGGAGCTTTAAAACTTAAATCCCTCACAATTCTCACTCTCTGAAATGTAATGGGGGTCAAGATAATTTCCTCTGGTCGATGGCAGATGGAGAGAGGGGCCTTCGCTCAGCGTGAACCTTATACAGAGGGGTTGATTTTGAAAGATTACAGAGTGCTAAGAGTGCTCCAAAAGATTATCAGTGTAAGTTCGGGCCCACGCCAAGACCAGAATTACTGATGAACTAATCAAACACATTAGCTATGTAAAACTGCCTCCACGTTGATAAGCTGTTTGATTCCAAACATAGTGGCTCAACCTCGTCATTTTATTTTTATTTTTTTACTGCAGCCCCGAGAACAAACCCCAAGTGCTTAGTTTAAATCCTTGCTCTGGGCTTTATCCCCTCCCCTGACTGTGAGTGTTGATTGTTTTCCAGCATGTCTTTCCTGGTAATAGTGTTTAGACTGTGACATGAACACAACCTGAAATACAGACTTTGTTGTCTTTCTTAGCTGTAGTGCTTTTAGATATAGGGGGGCCTAATCATCGTCTTTCTTTTGGTAAATGTTCTGACCACAAAACGGACACTTTAGACCCTCCTAATAGAGCTTCATACAGACGCCAAGACTGCAGTGTCAATTCATATTTGCACGCTTTGGGTTTTCTGTGTTTTAAAAGAGAAAGGGCAATTATTACCCTCTGTAATTGCTGTTTTAATTTGTATCAGATATCCACACACACCCACACGCACATCATCCCTGTCTCTCTCTCTCTCGCTCTCTCTCTCGGTTTCTGAGAGCAGCGATAGCACACCTGCTGTTTGGTTTGGGGCTTTACTGTCTTACCGTCTTTTATTCACCTTCTTTATTTCCTCCTCCTCTTCCTCCTGTTTTTTGTGCTCCTGTATCCGCTGAACTTGTCCTGTCCCATCACCTGCCTGCCTGGCTGCCAGAGGGTACAGAAGGCTGCCAAAATCAAGAAAAAGGCGGTGTGTAATAAACAGAGCAAAACAAAGACCCTTTGGCCACTTCCCTCCACTCTCACCTTTTTTCTTTCTCATTTCATTCGTGCCTGTCTGTTTCTGTGTATCGTCCCCCATCTGTGTCTTTGTCACATTTGTCGTGTTCATTAATTTGGTCGAACAAATCTTTGTCTCAGTTCTGGGAAACCGGACAAACGTGTTTAGTTTTATATGAAGGACTATACATTTTGGCAGTGAGAGTCTTTCATAAGCCTGAAGGTGTGTTGTAAGGCACAAGACTGAGAACTGCTGGATCCAAATTTAACAGCAGCACATTGACACAACAGAAGACATGTGAGCAGGAGTGAATACTGTGGGAGAAGCTCCAGGCTGTATTACACCTTGGGTTTCTCTTAATACAGTGTCATTTAACTGAGTATTATGCTGTGCAATGACCGGTGGGAAAGAGCTGTAAGTACACAAAAACACTGACATTCTTTCATGAAATCATAAATGCATGTTTAAGACTGTAATGACATATAGGCACAAAACATATTGAGGTATTGTACTAAATGAACCACATAGTTGTGTCTGGTGTATGACTGATTCATGCTTCTTCTTTTTTTACTCTCTAACTGAGTGCAGGAAGAATTCTCCAGTGATTTATGTAATACATGTGCTATTAATAACAGTCAAAGTAATGTTATCTTAAACTTACAAATCCGAAGCTTTGGAGGATTTGGTGATTTAATGAGGGTGGATTTTGACACAGCAAAGATGTCTAACAACCTTTTCTCAAATATACCAAGATAAATGATAACAGAAAAGTGAAATACTTTGTCCAGTTTAGGTTTTGCTGACAAAAAACAGCACAACATACAAAATACAATAACCTTTGACCTCAGAGTCAAGGACATGCAACTTTATTTTAGCCAAGAGAACAGCAAAGAACCTCACTTACTCTAATTAGTGTGTGGAAATACTTTTTCATATTTTGTATTTACATTGCAGTTACCCTCAAGTAAGTTAAATTATGTATTTGGGAGATAGAAATTCAGTGCATGCCTAATTGTTGTGTGATTAACACAGTATTCACCAGCCAAGGCAGAAGATAATTCTTGCTATAATTTACACTTTGAACTTGGGTCATCCTGAGGTACTGCGGAGAGAGGTAGTAAACAACCTCAGCTGTGACTGCATGCATTTTAGGCTCACTGTTATGAAAAACTAAGGAGAGCCTAAATTAAATATTGGTCCATTCTTGTTCTTTTATTTTTGTACAACTGGGCATCACAGTTTTAGTGGTAATCATCAGGTTTTACTATCAGCTTTCAGAATGCACTGCATCAATGCGACAGGCAGAAGTCCGTCATATAAGAGGGTGATTGCCATTAGTGCGGTATCAATAGCCTCTGTAGGCTGTTAAGCATTAATCCACGAGGCAGATTGGATTTTGAATTGGGAGTATGGCTGCAATCATAAATGGATTGAACGCCAAGAGTGTCTTTTCATCTTTATCTTTGGTTGGTTTCTGTGCGCCTTCAGGCACTTTGTTGGGATAAAGATGGATGTACTAACGAATGTTACAAGCCATGGTCTCCTTTCATGAACTATTGAGGTACAGCTATATCTGTTTTATCTTTCTTTTTTTTGTTGCCTTATTTCAAATCCACCAGGCTAGTTTCATTGAGCAAAACCAAATAGAATTTGATTAGTCTGCAGTACACAGTGATTAGAGGGAAATGGGCAAAACAGCCAGCTGGTAAGGGTTTAGTGTTAAGCCGGTTCTTGTTTCTGTGCCAGCTTGCTGTCCTCGTGCCTGGACAGTTGATATAAACTAACACCACTGCCAAAAACGTTATTTTTCTGCCTTTTGCACCTCACCTTTAGACTCAACAAACCTGTCCATCTAACAAGCATTCGCTTGCTGGCCCCTAAACTATACATGCATGCGTTTTGGATGTCGAAACTTAAAGGCTGCTTTCCAACATTTAACACGGACACCATTCAGGTGGTTCTACATCACCATGAACAGTCAAGTTTGGCACAAAGATCTTACACAATAAAAGTCAAGGAAGATGATGTGACCCACTCTTCTGTTGTTGTTTTTCTTTTTCTTTTATCTTGCCACAGGGTGCAGAGGGAGATGCTCAAACCCTCACTGAGGTCGATCTGTTCATCTCCACCCAGAGGATCAAAGTCCTCAACGCAGACTCGCAGGTGAGCACCAGCAAGTACACGTGCCTAAAGAGTCTTTTCTCACCTGTCAGAGTAAAAGCTGTTTACCCTGACATCACCTCGGCCTCACACTGAGCTACACAGGGCTACACAACATCAGGGGAGACTTGATGTGTCATAGCTGTCATAACTGCAGCTTAACCGGTGACACAAACTGCTTCTTATGAAACCCCACAACTGATTGCTATTTATTTTTTGTTTAATCTCATGATAAGAATAAACTCTGTTTGACTTTCTGAATGTTGTTGTGAATGAAAAATCACATTTATCTGCCAGATTATCTTTCATTTAATTATTTTTTTTCTTTTTTGTAGAAGCTTCTCTCCGCTCTTACCTTTTAGCTTTACAAAAAGCAGCTGTGTGAAGCAGCAACACAAGTCTTCACAGGAGGTAGAGTCTTTGATAGAAGTAGAAACGCTTCCCAAAGCTTTGCAGTTTTTGGGATCCCCAATAGAGCTCTGTGCTCGCAGTAGGAGTTAAATGTATATGTGATAGATGAATCATTTGCAGTATTCCAGTCTGAGCTGCTGTCTGTGTCTGTGGCTGTGTGTGTGTGTGTGTGTGTGTGTGTGTGTGTGTGTGTGTGTGTGTGTGTGTGTGTGTGTGTGTTTCGTCAGCCGCCTGGCAAACAGCATGCTGCAATGCAGTTTATATCTTCCTCCTTTCTCCATCTGGTTGCCACTGATCACTGACACTGTTGAGAGAGAGATTCTGAGTAAAAAATACATTATTCTACAATTAGAAGGCTCCATGCAGCTTGCATGGGGTTTCTGACATTGCTTCATAATAAGAACAACTCCAAAGGTGGGCTAGAGCATCGCCAACAATTAGGCTACTGTAATAAAACCACTCGACAGAATTAATGGAGTGAATGTGACATGAACGTGACATTTAATTTAGCATATTATCATAAAACATGATCAAATACAAGTTCCTCTCAGCAAACATGCAGATTCACCTTAAAAATCCACATCGTCTCTAAACTGCTGTTCCATAGTTAAAATCTACATCATGACACGCGACAATTGTTTGACTGAATGAACAAACATGATTTCAAATCACTTTGTTCCATCGAGACAAACACTCTGATATCCAAACCCCGTCTGGGTTTTGTGTGCACCTGTACTGGAGATCTAATTCATCGTGGCGTCATTGGGCTATAATCAGATCATACAGTCGTTTTGAATTCAATCAAAAGTAGGCCTGCATGTTTTCTATCAGCAGTACTTTCATCCCACTCTGCCCTAAAAGGATCACGCAGCTTTGACAAAGAAAGGAAACAAGTCCGCTGCACGCTGGTGCTTTAATTTGCTAATATTGCTGATCAAAGGAAACCGACTGTTGCCAGAAATAGGATGATTACCAGTTACACGTACAACATATTTTTCAAAGCTACAGTATGGTGGTATTAAAGAAACGCTAAAAGAAACCTTACTGTGGGGAAATATTCCATCTCAGTTAAAATGTTTAATTGTGATGTAGTTTTTGTCTATTTATTGTCTGCAGCTTTTGACCCTCCGGGACATAATTTATTTATAGCAAATACTGTTTTACTATCCAATGTATATTATGCTGCAGTTATAGTTAACTTTTTGTAGTTTAGCGGTTTACTTTATTGAGTCGCTGTAGCATGAAAATAATGAACCAGAGTCATCTCCATTAACTGGAAATCGCTGATTAAAGATCTGCACTGATGATATCATCTGCTTTTTGGGAATTGGTTTGGAGACACTAAATCGTCTTTGTGATATATATTATATATGTATTTTTTGCTATCATATATTAGGTCCAATCGGGTTTTTCATTTGAGTTCAGGGATCACAGCTGTGAATCCAAAATGTCTTTATCTAAAATGATTAAATGATATCATATATAAACTAACACACAGTAGGTGCTGTCATACAGTTGGCTGTAGAGTATTGTAAACACAGCAGGGTTGACATTTAAAGGATGCATTTGACGTAGGTGCTTTTGGTTGATATGTCAACAGGAAACAATGATGGACAACGCGCTCCGTACTATTTCCTACATTGCTGACATTGGGAACATTGTGGTGCTGATGGCGAGGCGCCGGATGCCACGCACGGCCTCCCAGGACTGTATCGAAACTACGCCCGGGGCCCCCGAGGCAAAGAAGCAGTACAAGATGATATGCCATGTCTTTGAGTCGGAAGATGTAAGTCCTTTGTGTGTTTTCAAGATCACGAACCTGCTGTGTGTTAATGGGTTTATGAGAGAAATCGACACCTTTAAACCCCTCTGGCTGTGAGAGGTCACCGAGATGTCAGTTACTGAAGGTTATTTTTCTCTCGTTATGTAATCGTACAGTAGATGAGTCCTCCAACATCTAAAGATAAGAAAGAGATGACACTTATTGCTTCGTACGTGTTATTTGATTGTCGGATATTATTTCTGATTTGTTATTCTGAATGTTGTTATTTTCAAGTTTGTGCCACATTGTCACAAATATATAGAAATTCAAAAAGAAATGTTGTTTTGCAACTTTTAATAGCTAAATAGAGTAACCCTCTGACATGAAATTATGTAAATTGGCTGGGCATTTTTTTTTAACTCACAGAGCTGCTGCTTGTCTTGTTGAAGCAGATTCAGCAAGACTTGGCAACGTGAACAATGTTGCACTGAGGAGCCAACGACTGAGTGTCTGTGCCAGTCAGTATAAAGGCTGGACTCCAATCTGTCCTCTCTTCGTCTAATTTCTGCTGCCAGGTTTTAAAGGGCGGCCAGAGTTATAATAGAAGCATTCAGCCGCTCATCCATCAACTTATAAACTGTTTCTGTTATTGTAGCTCTGCTGGCTTTAATCAGTGTTTGCCTGTGTTTTTTTTTTGTTTTTTTTGCTTTTTGTTGTTCTGCAAAACTAATTCACAGTATATTGATTTTGAGAGTTTGGGCCTTGAACGTCTGCAAATGCTGCAAGAGATTTATATTCAATTGTAGGATTCAATTAAACAAGAAAATAAGAAGAGCTTGCAAAATGCGTATCCTCTTTATTCTCATGATCTATCTTATCTCTCACAGCCAAGATAAGGCTTCAGGTTTTCATTTTTCACTTTTACACGTTTGACTAATTTCACTTATTTACAACTTATACCTGTCTTGGTAGAAAACATTCGTGTTTTTGAATGGAGGGTACTATAAAGCAGCGGTTTCCAATCATTTTTCCCACTCAGCCCCCACAGCCCTAAATCACCTGTATCAATACCACCTGTCATGTTTAAATTAGATTCGAACACTATTAATTACATAAAAATGGACATGGTTACAATCATTTTTTTCATATAAGACACATCGATCCTGGAAGTGTTAATATTAAGATATTTCTCTCTTTGATTTGGTCAGGTTTTCAACCAGTTATCTAGCGATCGATTTCTGCTCTTATTGACTAGTTTTTTTACATTCTCAATCACAGGTTGGTTGTCTGCTCTCCTCTTTTAATGGGAAATAGGTTAAGCAAAAATCAATTTATATTATGGCTTTACATATTCTTGGCAACCTCAATGCCACTTTGTTTGATGCCACAGGATGCTCTTTTTTCCCACTGTGTTGTTGTTTGTGGATCTAACAAAACAGGATCACAAACACATGTTTCTGTCATGATTCCTGCCTTTTCTGTTTTGCAGGCCCAGCTTATCGCTCAGTCCATCGGTCAGGCGTTCAGCGTAGCTTACCAGGAGTTCCTGAGAGCCAATGGCATTAACCCCGAGGACCTGAGTCAGAAGGAGTACAGCGATATCATCAACACCCAGGAGATGTACAATGACGACCTCATTCACTTCTCCAACTCTGAAAACTGCAAAGAGGTTGGTCTATGTTAAGCGTGCATTAAACACGTGTGCTTCTTACAACTGAACGATTTTTTTTCTGCTGGTTTGTTGGTTTGTGTCGGTGCAGGAAACAAAACAAGAATATAAGAACTGTGAGACTTAACATGTATGCTGCAGGGCCATGAGAGAAACACACAAGTATACAGTAGCTGTTCACTAATTAGACCGATTCAGAGGCAGGTGGTACAGTAACATCTACTCGGAACATGTCAACGCTAGCGTGTTTTTTTTACACTATGCCCTGAAAGCATTACTGGAGGCTTTTGGAGGATTAGAAACCGTGAAACAGTTTCTGCTGGATGAGCAGAGAGGCAGCATGGGCACCACCACGCAGCTGCTATATTAGAGGCTCGTGAGTCATTTGTAGTGATGGGAAAACTGGGCTTGCTTGGCTTAGCAACCCACGTTAAAGACACACTGACCTGTGTTGTCACCATAAAAACAACAATCACAGTTTTCTTTTGACCTCGTCAAATGACCACGGCAAACACTTCAATGTCTGTTCTACTCCTGTTCTATTTCTATGTTTAAAACTGTTCATTGAGATGGTGTGGAAATCAATGTATGATATAGTTGTGGCTCCGACTCTCCAATCAACTCGGGAATTGTGACATTCGGCTTAAACGATTTGGGAAAAGGGGAAATGACGAACACAACTTCCTATGGTCTCATGTTACTGTATGTATCGTGATATCCCCCAGCTGTACCCTCTGAGCTCCAGACCTGCTGTTATACCACAGATCTCTGCTCTGATCACTGGAAGGGAGCTAGAAAACAGGTATCGCAAAGAAATCATATTGTTTTAGGTGGAAGTGAGTTGAATGTAGCTGAATCTGGTGCTTGTCTGGTGGAGGGGAAAAAAGTCCCAAGCACGCTGACACCTGCGTCTTTTTCAGATAAAGAAAAAAGACAAAACTGATGAAATGTTAGTGTCATAGCACTGTTATAGGCTGAAATCGGTCAGTATTGTTTAAATTATGGTCAGTTTCTGTGCATGATGAAACATGAAAGCGACCAACAATCTGTCTCGTCTCCACAGCTGCAGCTGGAGAAGAGTAAAGGGGAGATCCTGGGTGTGGTGATTGTGGAGTCCGGCTGGGGCTCCATTCTACCCACAGTGATCTTAGCCAACATGATGAACGGCGGGCCAGCGGCTCGCTCTGGCAAGCTCAGCATCGGAGACCAGATCATGTCCATCAACAACACCAGCCTAGTGGGGCTGCCACTCGCCACCTGTCAGGGAATCATTAAGGTACAGAGACACTGAAGCTGTGAATTAAATAGTAATCAAACACCGGTCTAAACCACATCATTTCCATGAAAATGAACAAGCTTTTTTTAAGTTTGAGTGTCTCTCTGCGTTTCAGGGCTTGAAGAACCAGGTTCAGGTGAAAATGAACATTGTCAGTTGCCCTCCTGTTACCACCGTCCTCATTAAGAGACCAGATCTAAAGTATCAGCTGGGCTTCAGTGTCCAGAACGGCATTGTAAGTATGATTCTGACTTGTAGGTTTTATATTTGGAATATTAACAAAATGTCATTTTTCAAAACATTATCAAAATGCACTGCGTGATTGTGTTTCTCTCTTAGATATATTGTTATCTTTGATGTTAAGCATGGTATATTTTGTATTGCTTACCTTACATCATGTCCTTGTTTCACATTCCTGTCTCAGTTTAGAATAATCTGCTCATTATTTTATTTCTCTTTATTGAACACTCTGAAGAAACACTGTATCATTTGCAGCATTATGATAAATTCATGTTTTGCCTTGCACAATATTTGTACACCAAATATGTTCTCTGCTAAAAAAATGAATAAATAAATAATTCCATTATTTTAGGGAGGATGTAATGTGCAGTTTTCCATTTGATCATTTTCTTTTAGATGTAAATTCCCAGCCTCACAGCCTCATTTTCCCGATGTCATCACTGTATCGTTGCAGACATTTTACCCTTCTAGTAGCATTCATCAGCATATTATTATGCTTATAGTCCGTTTCCTTTCGCGTGTTTTGTCAGATATGCAGTCTGATGCGAGGAGGCATTGCTGAGCGAGGTGGGGTCCGTGTGGGCCACAGGATCATAGAGATCAATGGGCAGAGTGTGGTGGCCACAGCACATGAGAAGATTGTCCAGGCCCTCTCAAACTCTGTTGGCGAGGTTAAACTGATGCACACAAACACATACACACAATAACATACGAATGTACACACTTGCAAAAATGTGTGAAAATATAAGTTTCTGTTGCGGAAGGATGGCTTCAACCTATTGAAGCTTTTAAATGTGAAGGATTTGTCAAGTTATTCTCTGCGTGGAGCACGAGTCTGAGGCTGTGTTTGAAATGATGTACTGCTTTCACTAATCGCTACACAGGCAGAATCGAAATCTCCGCTGAGGTCGTTCCTCTCACCCAGCTGTCACATGCATTTACCTTTTTTAACGGTCGGCCTACTGCATGCTGGTCAGTATATCTTGTTCAGTGGCCATTGATTTTACACAACTTTTTATGTTGCATAGCGGACTAATTTAAGTCCTCTTTATAGAAACCAGGCGATGAATCAAGATTTAAAACGTACACAAGGAGAGTCAGACAAAAGTACAGTAGCACTGTTTCCAGCTTTGGTTTTACTTTAAAACCATCATCTAGGGCGGCTAATGAATACTGCATTACATCATATGTTTTTCTTTATGTTAAGAGTAACTAATATCTAACTGTCAAATAAAGTCTAAAGTTACATTAAATGGAAATACTAGAGTAAAGTACCTCGAAATTATACCTAAGTATGGTACTTGAGTAGATGTACTTTTTTTCCCTGCTCCAAACGTTATTATTATATTGACCTTTAAAAATCCACTGCTGGTCAACCTCTAATTTAAATGGACCTTACATACAAATAATACACACACAATCATCTAGAGCTTGAAATGTGAAAATATACTCTGTATGTTTGGCCTTTTAATTGAGATTGTTTTTTTTTGACAGATTCACATGAAGACCATGCCAGCAGCCATGTTCAGACTTCTAACAGGACAGGAGACACCAATGTACATATGAACGATGGCCAGGGGCCGCTCCACAGGACAGGATGCCCGCTGTGATTGGCTGGTTAACTTACGGGGCAAACCAAGCGGACCAGTGACTTGGGGGAGGATTGCTTCTCCCTGTCAATTCATTTCTCTTTTGTTTCTTTTTGTTTGAGATGATCACTTCAATTCTTCATCATCTCTTCCTTGTCTGTGCTTAACATGCAACAGCCATTTTATTGACATGAGATTTTTCCATCTGACCAGCTGAAGAGACTGTGTGTGTGTGTGTGTGTGTTATTTATTTGTCCTGTCAGTGCTTTTCCGTGTCACTTCCGTGAGATCGTGTGGACGGACTTATCAAGCGAAAGCGTCACAATTTATTTTTTATACTCATGTAATGCAATATGATACTTCTACTATACTTCTTGTATAGTTTCATTTTCTTCTCTGTTTATTTATTTCTCATGTAAATACATATTTTGCTAATATTGCAGGTGAAGGCGGTGGGGGATGGGGAGGAGCCACAGCTGCATTGTAAATATTTATTGAATCTCGCTGTTGAATTGAAATGGTCTGTGACGATGGCAAAGACACAATTAAATGCCTGAAATCATAGTCGCCAGTGAATGAGTTAAGTGTCTGAAATGTTGGGTTTAAATATGCTACGTTGATATAATGTACATGTGAATCAAACCAATGCTCGCAGCAGGGGTTTATGGGAGAAACGCCATATCCTTTTCATTTTCTTCATTTTACGGCAATACAAGAGTTCAATCTCTGGAGTCTTTTATAAATCTCATGTACAAACACTCACACACATTTAAATAACAAGCAACCGAGTAAAACTATTAACATGCATCAACTATGCTTTTGATATCAACGTCACACGTATGAAAATGAAGTTTCTTTTGTGTGCTACTCTACTGTATGTTCATCTTTAGTGTTCCTGACTGAAACTCATGCATACTATGAGTGGATTGTGAATGTAACTGTGTTGTGTGAGCTGTCCCATTGCCATAAGCAGTATTAGAATGTCTGTACATAAAGAGAACTCGTCTAGTATTGTGCTCATGTTAAAAAAACAAAACTAAAAACACAGGTTTAGTCACTGCAAACATGTCCCCACCTGTATGTTGGCTTTTATCCTTGAGAGGGAAAGAGAGAACTGTGAATCACACACTGTGACAGAAACAAGCCTAACCGCTGGGTAAAGGTTTTACAATGCATTGTAGTACATTTTGACCACCTGAGCATTATCTGTGTGCATGCCTCGTGAAGTAGTTTCATGTCATTGTGGCAAGAAAATAAAATCTGCGCTAAACCCGGCTGGTTTTGTTGGACTGGATCAAACGGATTCTAACAAACTGCTTCTCAATAAGGTTGAATTTGCTGTATGGAAGTGTTGCCTGGCCACAGACTGGAACAATGTATTTTCATGATCAGCCTGTTTTGTATGGAAGCCCATTGCTGCCAGAAAAGAAGAAGAAAAAAAAAATAGGTAACAAAAAAAGTTTGACGTGAGAAAAAATAAAAGTACTGATGAGTCAAAACTTATTGTCTCACAATTTTAGACTTTCAGTAAAATTCTGAATTCAGTCTGATTTTCATTGTAGGATTTACTAGATGTCACAATCACACTACATACTAACTATAATTAGCTTTTTTATATATATTCGGAATCAGAGGAGCTATTCACAGATGCAAACACATGCATTGCAGAAGGTAAGATGACTTCAGAAAGAAACTAACAAAGCATTTTTTCTCTTGTTTTGTTTCCAGTCATAGTGTGGAATTGGGACACACGGTGTAAGTGCTGATAATGCGTAATCCTAAACAGGTTTTGAATATGTTGTGTTCACATTGGAGAGTAAAGAACTTACTTATCTCAGAACTCAGATATGTCAGTTAACAACACTTTGATTTTTGAGTGTGCAGGTCTTAGAAGACCTCAGAGGCATTTTAAAGCCCACCTTGCACATTTTCTAAAGATCAATTTGATTGATACTTTAGTTATTAGTTAATAATGGTAAATTATGTTGTTTCTTGTATACTCACAAAAGGTATACTTCAACGACTAGTATACAGTACATATTGTGTACTGATAGTATAGAGTAGAGAATTGGGTCAAAGACATTGCTATACGTTTCCACTTTGAGCCTCTAGTTCCCCCTAATGTCTGCTGTTAGGTAGTGCTGGTTCTGTGAAAATGAAATAAAAAGCCACATATATCTAAATTTTATTCTTTAAGGATTTTATTTTACTACAGAAGCCATATGTAAAATGAGCATACATTTAAAATTGAACAAATTGTACAACCCTAAAACGACTAAAAAGTTGTTTAACATACAAAGTTGAGCATCATGACATTATCACTGGTACCATTTGATGCTCGTTACATCTCTGACCTGCAGTCAGTATACACAGCTGTTATCAGTCTGTGTCTTTGTACCGGCTCGGTTATCTTATCTTTCTTAGGGTCAATGTCCGCTTTATGTTTATGCCTACTTGTTATGCTGAGTCGCTCTCAGCTAGGTCAGGTTTGTTTCACTGCGGCGGGTTGGATCAGGGCTTCTGGTCATTCTGGTCACACTTCAACATGACCTTTATCCCGAGACCCTGCAGTGTGGTCTCAAAGGCCTGGGCTGCCTGCTCCAGAGGAAAACGGTGGGTCACGATGGGCTTCACGTTCACTTTACCTGACGCCAACATGGCTATGGCCATCGGCCAGCTGCAACACAGATTGACAATCCGTTTACTCCAGTTCAATCTCTGTGATGCCTAATAATAGTTACGGATTGAATTGAGCTTCAGCGAGAGACATAAATGATTAGATCAATTCATTTTAATATCTAATTTATTATTGAATAAATGAAATATTACTCTCAAGTGGAACAGCTTCCAGCTTTGCTTTAAACATCTGATTACAGAACAAAAAAGGGCAACTGATGGATTGTTTCTTACGTGTTGCAGTAGCGGAAAACTCCTCTGATGTCCACTTCTCTTAAGGCAGCATGGATCAGAGGAACAGTGACCATCTGAGGGCCGACACCCACCAATGCCACCACGCCTCCTGAACGTGTTGCCTGGCAGGAAAACAAATATATATATATACACATATATAACTTGGATTATATTATAGGTATTCAGATAGTGAAACTCTTTATGCTTCATAGTGGACCAAGTATGTGGTACTATAATTAGAAAGTATTCAGACTCTTTACTTAAGTAAAAACAGCAAAACCAGAATGTAAAAATTCTCCCATTAGAAGTTTAAGACCTGCATTCAAAATGTATGAAAGTATTACTGGCAAAATACTTCAAAGTATCAAAACTGAAAACCAAAAAATGCCACAGTGAGTATTTCATTCATTAATTAATCTGTAACAGCGCAAAATATTTTAAAATCGTTGAAAGATATGTAAAGTAACAAGTAGCTAAAGCTGTCAAATAGGTGAGCTGTAGTGGAGTTGAAGTATAATGTTGCATGAAATGGAAACAGTCAACTAAAGTACAAGTATTTAAAAAAGTAGTACAGTACCTGAGTAAATGTAATATTGTCTATACTTTGTGCAGAGCTACTTCATAACTCTGAATAGAACATTAAATGGTCTCCACTGAGTAGTCACATACATAGATGGCAGTTTGAATGCTGCTCTCCACACCACAGCATTCGATAGTAACGTGAGGCTGAGCGCCCAGCTGGTACTCTACGCTCTTGGCCAGCTGCTGAGGTTCGTCTCCTCTCTTCACCTGCAGCTGGAAGTCTGCACCCAACTCTTTGGCCATCGTCAGACGCTCGGGTAATGTATCTGAACACAGCAGAGGTGGATAAGAGACAAAAAGAAAAGCCTGGAGATAAGATGCCACCAGAATATGCATGTTGTGTCGCTTCGGTTGAGATAGATGTTTATAAGGTGTGTGTGTGTGTGTGTGTGTGTGTGTGTGTGTGTGTTACCGGTGATGACGACCTGCGAGGCCCCCATCGCCTTGGCCACAAGCAAACAGACCAACCCAATAGGTCCTGTGGGAAGAGAACAAAAGTTAGAATTTGTTCTGTTCAGATACAATTAAAAAGGAGTCAATGTCGTGATGTGTTTTTAGCAATAAGAAACAAGTTCACCTGGTTATGCTCAACGCAGGTGTCTCGTATGAGCATGGGCTTGTTTTTGCAGCATAAGGGATTAGTTAATTATGAAATGTCTCCCAAGGAGTGTCAAGGTTCAGTAGTTTTCCACTCACTCAAGTTCTGCTGTGCCAGAATGATTCTCACCTCTGCAACTACACCCACTGATGTATGTAGAACTAGATTATTGTCCTGAGAGACAGCCTGCAGTATCTTTTTGATGGAATTGTTTTACTTGTTTAATTGTGTTAGTTTAATAGTTTGGGCTCATTTTTACCTGCGCCACAGATGAGCACGGTGCTGCCGAGGGTTACACCGGCTCTGCGACAGGCGTGGATCCCCACAGAGAGAGGTTCGATTAGGGCTCCCTCCTCAAATGTCACATTATCAGGCAACCTGGACGGTTGAATAAAAAGACACAGAGAGAGAAAAGAAGAAGAAGAAAGGGGATACATGCAAAGTTAGGCAAGAGAGTCAGTTGGCAGACAGGAGATCACTAAATTGTTAGATAATCTCTGGTGCAAAGCCATTACAATCGTGAGAAAAACTGTTACTTGTAACAGAAGTTGGCACTGTGTTTGTAGTATCGGCAGAGATTCCCATCGTCGGGGGGAGTGGCACAGAAGAAGATTGTAGGAGACAAGTTATATCGTCCATTTTTGAAGAACTCGTCCATCTCGCGGGGTGCGCCAGGCTCAATGGCCACTCTGTCACCTAAAAAATAGACTGAAGTTGACTTTGTCCAGATAACTCTATGTGGCTGAGAGTGAACTCAGTGTTTCCCCTACCATTGTATTAGGGGGGCCCCGCCCCCCCAACGGCACCCTCCGCCCCCACTTGAAGGTGGCGTTGATTTTGTTTTCTATATAACGCCAGATCACAACAGAAGTCATTTTAAGGTTCCCTTTCCTATACCTTGTTCTTTTATTAAACAAACTAAATAGCCTTATGTTATTTATCTTATTTACACGACGGCATGACATATGGCTCTACATGGTCGCGCGTGTACAATTCTCCTCTGCTCTCTGTATCGCGCACGGCGGAGTTCCGCCCCGGTGCGCACACACAGACACACACACACACACGCATACACGCATACACAGATGAGCACACTCCCACCAGCGGACAGAGAGCGCGTGTCGGAAAACATGTCTCGTCAACCACCTGAAAAGCAGACAACAATATCTGCGTTTTTTAAACGCTCCCATGTGGTGAAGATGCAACCGGAGTAGCTCTCCTGCTGCGGGTCCAAGTACAGACTAGTGCTGCACGCCCCGCCCCCCCCCACCCCCGGTTGTCTGGCTGTACAAGACTGATCTTGGTAAGTAAGTAGCCTAAGTAAATAAGTAAGTAAGTAAATACGTACATAAATAAATGGACTGATTAGATAGATAGATAGATACAGAGAATGAATAGGGCATTATTTCAGTTTTCTTTTGGGTTTTAGGAATGTTCTGTCGAATATGTAGACAGCATAAACAGGCCATTTATAGTCTCCCTGCAAGTCAACAACATGATTCCTTGAAGTGTTTGTGACGGTGTCGGTGTCCTGTCCCCCCCCCCCTCCAAAAGCTGTAAGCCTACGGGAACACTGGAACTTGATTTCAATATCATAAAAATGTAATATAAAATGTAAATGTAAATGTAAGGACTAAGTGAGACATTGCATCAAAATGATGAACAGTATATGAAGTCACAGTGCCATGAATGCATGTTTTAATGCTTTGACAAAGAACCAGAGTTGACAGAAGCAAACATTTTTGTGAATTATAAATATCTTTTGAAATGGCAGATTTCTGTAGTGCTCACCCACTTACCTACTTCAAGGTGCTTGACCGCTGATCCGACCTTCACCACCCGCCCCGACCCCTCGTGCCCCAACACCATCGGTTTTGTGACCACAAAGTCCCCAATTCGTCCGTGCTGCCAGTAGTGAACATCGGATCCACAGATTCCTACAGAGTGCATTTGGAGCAAAACCTCTGCGTGCAAAACATGACACACAAGACAGAGTTCAGTACTGACTAAGGGTATGCACATTGTGTCACCTTGTCACAGAAAGATACAGACCGGCATGATCCCAGACCTCTGAATCATGTTTTACATCCGCTTGATTTGTTCAGCATTTCAAATGTGAATGAAGTGAAACACAATGGCAATTCAGTATTATCTTGAGGTTAACTACTGACCAAAGTGAAAAGGAAATGTGTTTTTACACCTTCAGTTTAGAATATATTCTTATAAGAAAATATAGCAAGCTCAAACAAAGTACCCAGGTTAATTGGATTGCATTAAATGTAATTAATTCAACTTATTATAACCTTGCAAAGCATGTACATCATATTCACATATTTTGAAATGCTTGTTGGTAAACTATACAATTGTAAATTGCAGCTCAACCATACCATTAGGTCCTGGCTCCGGGATGGGGCGCTTTTCCTGAGGAAAATAAACAAAATACAAAAAAAGAAGTTTGCAGTCAGTTAAATCCACACAGACTGTAACTAGCATTAGTGCAAATGGTGAATGTTTGAGATCAGTTTCCTACCAGCCGGAGGTCTCCCTGTACGTGCAGCACCACGGACAGATTCTCCTCCGCCATGACAGATGCAACACTGAGCGGACACAACGGGGTGAAGAAGAAGAAGAAGAAGCAGCAGACGGGTGAACCGAGTCCAGGGAGGGATCTCTCTTCTTGTCTGGTAAGTGTCAAAGTACAGAAACACCGCATGCAGGCTTCACTTTCCTGACAGAGGGGCTGGTACCAAAACAAAGCATGGATTGGCCAATGCCCCCGTGGAAGAGTCCACTTTGTAGGGGTGACCGCTCCACGTAAAATGAATTTAACTGCACTCATTACATTATTATAACTCCTTCTCCGGCTCGATACTACTTTGACGTAGTTGTACATGACGTTGATATTGACTATACGTTGCCATTGAGCCCTCATCATCGATATGCCGTGATGTAATTAGCATAAAACCCCTCTGTGTCGTCTCAGTCCGACACGATTGGCTGACTCCACTGCCATGTTTTTGTAAAATATTTCTCAAAATATGGCAACAGTTTATTTATTTAATCCTCAAGGTTTTCCCTGAAAACTATGTACTCGTTTTTTTTATTGTTGAAGTTTCCAAATAAAATTCAAACATCTTTGAGACAAAACAATTGAGAAAGTGTTCCTATAAACAAATAGTAAATAACTGTAAAGCATTCCCATTATGGTATTCGTTTGTACACTATCCATTTAATGGACGACAAACAAATAAATAATAGCTTTGACCCGAATACACCTCATTAGTAGTGCACTAAATGAGTAGTTTGATGTTTTCTAGCATTCTGAGGCTGCCAACTGGTGATATAAAACTACATAGGGCTATGAAGTCTGTTAATAAACAGCAATGCAGTCATTGCTGGTGAGTCAGACTTTCTTACTTAGAGAAGTACTATTTACTAAACTGTGACTACAGACAAGTTAAAGAATGTTAGTTGACAACACAGATTTAACTCTACTGGAGGCACCCCGCTGTCACACCACAAACTGAACAGCAAGATGGATTTTGCAGATGTAAGAAATGATGTAATTGCAAATGTGGACCCATGTGTAACATTTGCCTTCTTCAGATATGGCTCTTTTCATTGTGCAACATGAAAAAATAGAGACAATGTTAGAGGAATAAATCAATTACAGATCTCACACTGATGTGAGACTGATTTATTTTATGTCAGTGTATACAGCGACACTGCAGTGCAAGAAGGCAATGCAAACAACTAAACAAAGAAAATAACTCAACTGACTGTGTGAATGGCACAACTACTTGTTCTTTAACATGTTCTTCCTCTGCTTTGCTTATGCGTGCGGCAGGCAGCAGTGGGCTTTACGGTTGGAGCATCTGAAACATCCGGGGTGGAAATCACACAGATCACCTGAATATTTCTGCAGCTTGTCAATGCTGACATACCCTGTACAGAAGAAAATGGTGTTATGTTAACACACTCAACAATAATCTAAGACCTTCATTACAGGTGAATTGTCTAATATTTTCTGATTAGAAACAGGACAATCATTTTGTCAAACATACAGTGAATTATGTTACATGTCTGACCTGAGAGCGTGTTACTAACTGGATGATGAGCATGCAGAGGGGCTTCACTTTCTGATGCATCTGTGTCAGGTGCTTCAGAGCTGCCAAAGGAGTAATAGGGACTTACTTCATTTAGTGGACAGTTTGCAATTGATTTAGAACCAATATTAAATATTTACAGTAGAAACTCCACATACTCGCTTCTGCTGACTTCACAGGATTCATCTTCTGTCTGGATAGTAAAACTCGTATGGAAACCCTGTAAAAACAAAGGAAGTCCAACTATAAGTGATGAAGTGATTTAGGCTACGTGATGTGTGTATTATATTCGCCCGTTGTATTTACCTTTGCCACCGACTGCTCATCCTCACACTCCCAAATCAACCTCCCAACCACGTGTCTCACCTCTAAAGTCATAACACAGAACGTTGTATGGGTTATAATTGGTAAAACTGGTTCGCTTTGAAATGAATAAATCGTTAAGAGTGGATCCCATATGTTCTGAATGAGCCAATGACCCTTTATAACAAGTTGACTGTGTCTGTGAGTTGCGAGAGGTTCAAACCAAGGGTGACTAGTCTCTTTGAATAGTTTTTAAGACACCTGAAGAGTTAAAAACGATCCAGTATTCAACATTAGAAAAGAAACAAAATCTGCAAAAATATAAACATATCCTATTTTGTTAATCAGTCTTATCTTGGGACCTCATTGCTGGTCTTGGCCCCGAGGTTGGGACCCACTGATTTATTATGGTTTACAACAAATCAATAAATGTGTTAGTGCTCACCCTCCTGTACTGAGGCCGGAGGCAGCACATAATGACCAATGCACACAGACCTCACACTCTGCCGCTTCTCACAGGCAGACAGAAACAAGCTGTGAAAAACCACAACCTTGTTCCAAAGACAATCTTTGCTCTCAAATATCCTGAAAAACAGATGGGAAAGTATAGAAGGAGTCAGAAGAATCAGAAGCAGTTTAATGTCAAGTGTGTCGGCACATACAATGAATTTGACTTGGTGATTGGTGCATGAACGCGGTACAATAGTATAAAGACATCGTTAAAAATGAAAATGTGAAAATGTACAACTGAAAGCTTGTAGGGGATTATAGATAAAATGACTCACAAGTGATCTGCGGGAGGATAAATGTTGATAAATGTGCAGCTTTCCAGCATCATCACACTCACCTCAGTGTATCAGCACATGCAGCATCCTCACTGAAAAGGTAATCTGCTGTTCTCCAACCAGCAACAGTCCCACCCTCCAATACTACGAGATATCACGTCGTGTTGTGAGCAAAAAACAAGATCAAACTACCGAGTATTGTTCTGTTACAATGCTAACATGCTGTGGCAGCATCTCCGTAAGAAATGGTGTCCTAATAGCTTATTTCATGACCTAATGTCACTCACTAGCTGAATGTATAAATACAGTTACAGTAGCATTACTTAGCAGTGATAATAGTAAGGATAGGTCAGCGTTACTTACTCCAAAAGTTATGACGTGCCTGTGGCACACTGCTGGAAAACCAGGCAGACTTATTGCTGAACATAGCAACAGTCCTCTGTTTTAAACTGCGGTTTGCTGGTCACTCTCCAGCTAGCTTGCTCTCTTTATGTTTTTCTATGGAGGGCTCGTAGACTGAAGATAGGAAGTATAATATATGAAGTATAAGAAGTATGATATATGAAGTTTAAGAAGTGCTGCGCTGTCGTTTGGCGCGCAGACGGCTCTGCTGCGTTCAAATGCTGTTGATAACTATCGGAAATTTCGAAATTCGGAGAAACGGACGTCTAACGAAACAACAAGGCCTGAGACTGAACTAGGTAACGTTAGGCGTGTAGGATCTGGACTGTGTTTGTACTGTTTCATGTTTTCATGAAGTCAAACTTATAAAGTAACTACTTAAAACCATAGCCACCGGAAGAAGAATGTCCTGCGTTTGTTTCGCTCACGTTATTGAAACACACGGTGTGGGTAGTTTAAGCTAGCTGTTAGTTAGCTAAGTTAAGGAAGGTGAGGCGATGCCTTGCGACGTTATTTAAAGTCAAAGTGGGTATATGTATCCTGCTAAACTGTCTTGTTTACATTATCACCACGCAAAGTATTGAGTGTTTCTTTAATATGTTTCATTCAGGTTTCTTAGACATGGCCCCTGTGGATGGAGACGGTCAAAGAAAGGATCCAGCTAACAGCTAACATCAGAGGATTGTGAGCAGCCCTTCTGCTGAAATGTCACACACACACATACAGGTTTCTACATGAACTGTGTGTGTATATGTACATACAATTATGATACTTTTAGAGGCTGAGAGATGTTTGTCTGTATTTTTTGTAAAAGTTACATTTACTGTATTTCTTTCTCATCTTTTCTCAGGCCTCAGAAAGTCAATCTTAGCCTTCAGTAACTATAACCTGCTATTCCTCCTCCTGACTGCACACTGTTTGTATTGTATTGTGTCCCTTTGTTGAATTGATGATGTTACATGGGGTGTCCTGTTACATGGGGTGTCCCTCAGGGATCTATTGTGGGAGCTGCTCTGTTTGACATTTACAGAAATAGATTTTTACATTTCAGAGATATGGATTTAATCTCCGCTGTGACCAGTTTTATTATTGGGAGGGTGACGGAATAAATAATTAATACCTTGGCATCTTGTTCATTGAGAAATGGACAATATATAGACAAACGTGTGGGATTATCATGTGGATATCATTGAACATCATAATCCAAAAGTCAACCTCTCATTTAGTGTTTTGATGATTGTGGAGAGTGCAACAAAATCTCCTACAGGTGTTCAAGTGGGTCGAGGTCTGGTGACTATGAAGGCCATAATAAATTATTCACATCATTCATAAACCAGTTACGTTACGTTATGTCAGATGCTAAATGGAAACATCTGTTATGTTTCTCCATTTATTTATTGAGGATTTGTCTTTGTCACCCAGCAACAGTGTGATGCAGTACTACATTTCACCACCAGGTGGTAATATTTTGTAACAAATACAGTTGATCACCAAGTCATGGTCCATTTTATATGGCTTGTAACAGTCCGGTCTCACTGTATATGTAAAGTAAAGTCCTGTATTTAATCAAGCTGTTGTGACTTTTTTCCATTTCATTAGTGCAGCTGCCATTGAATAACTTTGGGTCCCTACAGGAAATGTATAAACCATGTCTTTTAAATGTAACTGTGATATCGAGCCGGTGACTGAGTAATGGTGCAGCTGTGGCCCAGCTTTGAATTCATCCACACCTGGTGAGGAGAATTTAATTGTTTTTTTTAATGTTAGTAATAAGCAATATTCCAATCAGGTGCTGTTTGTTCAGCAACCAGAAATGTTTGTTGCAGATAAAACACTTAATTTCAGCTGTTGTGTTGTCAAACCTCACTTGTTCACAGTTACATTTACCTCTTTTGCGTACTGTCCTGTCAATTCACCCACATATTGAGCAGTTTTTGACAGTATGTAGACACATCGGTGCCTCTGCTTTAAGAATATCTATAACGTCCTCGGTGGGGTTGTCTGCAGGCCAGGCGCTCATTGCTACCACACACGCACACAACCCAATAATGTCACGTAACCTTGTGTTTTATAACAGTGGCAGCCTATTAAGGAAGACGTTGCTTTAAAAAAACCACTGAGCACACCTACTGCCTGTGAAATGCATGCACAGCGGCAGACGCTCCATGTAGGTTACTGCATGCATGTTGGTAATATTTTGGTCAGCTTGCCTGCACACATATTATACTGTCATTGGATGGAGACTTGAGTTCCTCCACTCCATACAGTGACTGGTCGAGAGGGGGGGGTTCACTCTGTTGCCATGACAACAGCGAAGCCACACCCTGTTTCTTATACCCAACCCCCCAACATGCTCGGCTCAGAACAAAGCACCGGAGAGAGAGAGAGGGAGAGGGGCTGGCTGGTGGTACATGCACTGAGGTTTAACAGGAGACAAAATTCATCATCTCTCTGCTGCTGATTGACCGAAGCACTCGAAACACCTGTATAGTAATATGACAAGATCTGAGTATTGGTTACCTTTTTGTTTTCATTGTACAAACAAAAAGTATAATATTACTGGAAATTGAATTTTAATCTCCGTGGAAATCATTCCAATTATCAAAACATCCAAATGTATCTCTTCTAAAGATAAATGAAATGCTGTAAATATTAAATGTAGTGCTGAAACAACTAGTTGATCAGAGCTTTGATATACATACTACTTATAGGTGGTTTAGATTATTTATGAAGCATTTATTTGTTTAGCTTCTCCATTATGAGGATCTGTGTTTTATATCATTGTACATTTCATTTCGTTGTGTTGTACAGTATCAATATGTCATATTGGACTCTTTCTCATTGGGAAATTATTTTATTATTTTTTACTTTTGTTGTGATAGTGTTGAAACAACTAATTGATCAACAAAAAATGATTTGGCCAAAGACGTCCTTGTCTTATAAAAACTGATGAATTAAATACCTTTGGGTTGTGGATCGTTGGTTGTCACTTTATAGGCTCTGGGAAACTGATGACACACTTTTTTAATACACTTTTTTCTTGACATTTTTACACGAAGCAATTCTTTTTTTGTAATCATGAGATTTAGAAAAAGAAGATAAGTTTCAGCTGCAGCTTTGGTTTATTGTTTATTTTGGAACTGTGGATGTACTATAGTGCATTCATGCTCCGACTGTTATATTGTACATGCCTCTCGCTCTTCTTTTTTTTGACTCTGGCCTGTTGTGGGTTTGTGTGTCCTCTGATGTCCAGGAATAATTCACATAATCTGAATTATGTTAAAATGACAGGATCTGTGCTCTTTCTCCCCTTTGTTTTCTGTTGTGCTGATTTCATCCTTTCAGCTTCCCTTCTGCTGGACAATGTAAAAGTCCTGCGGTGGCAGCGCTGGGGCTCATCCATCTCCCCTCTGTCCCTTATGATATTGTTCCATTGTGTGGTAGCCTAGATCATTGTATTGCCGTTGTTGTTGTCATATTGCTATCAGTTTTAGGGCTGCACCTTACAATTTATATTTGTTTATTCATCTGACGATTATTATTTAGATTAACTAATTCTATTATTTTAATTTCAGAATTGTTTTTCCCAGGGCCCACAGTGGCATCTTTGTATCCATAACCCAAATGTATTTAATTTAGTATCACAGTCAATGAAAACCAAAAAATATCCACATTTGAGAGGCTGAAACAAATAAAACCAATTAAATGGCAGATTAGTTTCTGGTACATTTTCATTTAATCTACCTATTGATCAATCGACTAATTGTTTCAGCTCTGGTATGTTGCTGTAGTATTTATGTACAATATGACCAATATGAACCATGATGTCATTACAAAGACTTGTGTCCGTTTAGATTTTTCCCACCAATGAGAATCCCAGTGATCCTGATACAGAGATGCTGTTTGATGTCTTCCTGTAGGCTCAGTTTGGCCTGGTTTTAGTTTGTCTTGGACCCCATGCTGTGGCTGTGTTTCAGTGGGAGTGATGTATTAAGAGGAACTAGGCTACATATGTTTCAATTGGATGGTTTTGGTGAAGTGATGGCTATACATTCACAGGGGAATTCAAGCTGAATCATCTACAAATATCTAATCTTTAATGAAACGCGTTCACCAGAAAGCATAAATAATGAGCAGCATGATTAAACATTACATGGAAACAATAGCACAAAAGCACAAACGCAATTTAATTGAATGATTTCCCAACCATGTGAGGACTATGGAGATGTGTGTGTGTTGTGGGGGATGATCCAGTACAGGGAGGATCATTGAGAAATGTGTATAAAATAATGTCCAGCGCTCTCTTCACAAGCTCAATGACAACTTGTGTCTTCATGAATTGCTGCTGGCTTTGCATTTCATATTTTATTTACTGCTTCCAGACATCAGATAGCCAGTCAGCATTCTCATACAGTACTTTGTCAGTGAGAGGGAGCAGTAAACCTCACTGGAGTTATATTTATAAGTGTTGTAGAAGAGCTGATTTGCTATCCGCACCAATTCATCGCCTTAACTTGCATTACCTTTAGTTCAGTGTTAAATGAGCAATCTATTACCGCTCTCTTTCCCTCTCTGTCTCACCATCAAGTCTCTTTCTCTCCAGCTGAACCAACAACATCAAAGGAGTGTGCTTCAAATCGCAGGTGTTGAAGGATTAAGGCCACCGCAGGACGGGGTTTTATTCTCAGCCTCATCTTTGATGTAGTGTCTCTTTCACTCACTTGTGTCTCTAACCCGAACATGGATTGGTAGCCGAGAGTGTTCATTGCTAAACTGAAAACATGGAGTGTCTTCATTCTCACACAGCGTCATTAAGTAAGAGGCTGCACTCAGGAAGTGGAAAGTGATTATTGTCAGAAGTTGCACAAATGAGGAGAGCATCTTAGGAGGTTGGTACCAGGGGCAATATCAATGGCTCTCTGGAAAGATTTTGTCCCATACTGTTTATACTTATATTATATAGTGGTAACTATTCCTTTAACGTCTCTGGGTGAATTTGTCATTGTGGGTAAGATTGATTTTTAGCTTGGGGTTGTATGGATGGCAGTCAGGGTGGTCGGTGTACCTCTTTGGTCCATACAGAAATATCTCAATAACTGTTTCCATCAAATTTTATACGAACATTCATGGCGCTCAGATGATGAATCTCTCTGACGTGGACATGGTGATCAACTTGTATTGTCAAATTGTATAGATTGAAAATATATTTGGTACAGACGGTCACTCCATGCCATTCTGTGTGGAGTTTGCATGTTCTCCCCCATGTCAGTGTGGGTTATGGGTTCTCCGGCTTCCTCCACACCCCAAAGTCATGTAGCTTTGGTTTATTGAGGACCACAAATTTGGTGTGAATGTGAGCGTGAATGGTTGTCAGTCTCTATGTGTCAGCCCTGTGACTGTGACACTGGCGACCTGTCCAAGGTGTACCCTGCCTTCGCCCAATGTCAGCTGGGATCACCTCCAGTGTATCAAACACAGTGTATGTCATCCACCATGCACTGATGCATCTTATTCATCTGACTAGAGAGATCTCCATAAAAGAATATGGACCAAGATCAACAGGACATTTTGGTAATCCTGTCCAACCTAATGAATCACATAAAGAGATAAAACCCCATAAAAATAGGAAAATATCTAAAAATAGAGAAAAAAAACAACATCACAGGCAAATATATTCTCACCGCTTTGTAAATTCAAGCTTGCATCTCAGTGAAAGTGAAGCAGAGGAGACGAGGAAAGTTTTCCAGAGTGACCGCTCTGGTGCTAGCTGTAGGCTCTTCGCTGACCTTTAACCCTGGTTGGGTCACCGGGGTGTGTTGGTGTGCTGAGGAGGGACAGGAGGGTACATTGCTCCCCAGACCGTTAAGAAGCCATGTAGGAAAACAGCTGAGCAGCGCCTGGCAGCAGGGTGAGAGGAAAAGTCGCAGGCTCCACAGGCTTACCTTTAGGGGAACAGACTCACTCTGAGGCAAGCATACACTGTAGACTCATACATGCATCACATTCACGCGCGCATGCACGTGTTCCCTACATTCGCACGGCTGCACAGAGGTACCGGTTGGGCAACACACAGAGTGAAGGATGTATTTGAACAGAGGACACCTGCGAGACAGATACTGCCAACAGAATCAAAGTTTTGACTGACTGTAGCTAAGTTCGTGTCTCGCCAAGGACTGTCGTGCTGCTATGCCAGACCATGTGTGAATGTTATTTGCCCTCTTAGTTGCTCGGGTCCACAATGAGTCATCTTTTGGAGTTTGGAAGAAGGCATCGCTAAGAAATGGCCGCTCCCTGGGGTTACCACCCTGCTGAGCACCAGCCATCAAGATTAATGACTGTTTTCCCCTTTCCTCCCATCATCTGCTCTAACTGTCATCTCTAACTTTGCCCGTTAAGTTTATGAACCTACATTTCATTCAGCTTTCTATGGTTTTCCCCGGTGGACAGCAGTGAAAGAGGCTTTTATATCCTTTACTTAAAGGTGCCCTGCGGAGTTTTCTTGTCAACAAACAGAAGCTATTTTTTTACAGTCAATCTCAATAAAGAGCATAGTGTGTATCTGTGAGGTCTAAAAAAAAAATACATGGCAAATGCAACCTTCCTCATAAAACATGAACAAAACATGTTTTAAACCTGCATGACTTGCACATAGCTGTTTGACGGCTACAAGTATTCTTTATCCCTGCATTTGTTGCTAGACATTGCATATCTTGTTGGATTACCACCACCTGTAGGTCAGTGGAATGGTGTGTGGCCGTGCCACCTGTGTGCATACGTGTGTACACGATAAACACAATTGTGACCCACTCATGAAATATGTCTGTTCCACAGCGCCACTAACTCCACAGGGTGCCTTTAAGTAAAAGTAGCGAGACCACAATAGAAAAATACTTCCTAATTCAAACACTTAAACCCCCAGTTTTACACATACAACTCTCTGTTCACACAGTGTTTGGAGCTTGACCCATACTAGGGACCAAAGTCAGGATATCTCTGCCTTTGCTGCTTCGATAAGTAGTATCTGTAAAATGTGGGTTTAAGTATAAAAAGTAAAAGTACTCATGCAGCAGAATGGCTCTTGGCAGTTTTACATTGCATATGGTCCTCTTGCTGTGTACGGAGATCAAAGCTGTCTAATACATTCTAACATTTTATTGTTATGACAGAAAATTAACCTGAAAGACCTTTAATATGTAATATAATCTGTAAACCCTTAATGTTGCCAATTGTTGTCAAAGTGGTGGTAAATTATTTGCCCATTTTTAAAAATCTTAATCTGCAAAGTGAAGAGGAATGAATTCAAAAATAAAAGGTACAATATTTGATTAGATATATGTACTTAATTACTTTCCACTATTGCCCAGGGGACCAGGGAAGTGTGGCCGTGTCCAAATCAGAAATATTTTACATCCAAATTTGATAATCAGTCACATTGGTTTCTCTGATGGACTTTTACATAACCCATAATTGTATTTGTTGTGATATTAGCCTGAGACCTGTAACTATTACAGTACTAATGATTAATATCCACCTAAATGATTGAAAAGTGGTTTTATGTTAACAAAGATTACATCACTGAAACACAAACTAACTGGAGTGTCAGGTTTTTTCCATTTATCATGAAACAATGTAAACGTAAAAAGTTGTGAACAACTTAAAGAATATTATTGGGCGCCTGGCTTATTTCTTATTCTCTGAGACGCTGTGACCTGCAGACCTGTTCACTCGGCACAGGATGCCCCTCTCTAAACACAGGCCCCGTCCTCTTCTTATAACACTCACACACACAACTTGTGTCTTGACAGTATCTCCCAAACTTATACCTCTGTTTTCTGTAACCTGCTGTGAGGAGAACGGGGACAGATCTAAACTGTACGTCTTCAGTAATAGGCTTCTACCATGTCATTTTGAAGTTGTCCTCCTTGGACCGTTAGTGTGAAATACAATACAAACATGTATCAGGAGAAAACAAGGCACAGTCGCAATCGTCAGCTGATGATAGTGGCATAAAAAGGGGAATGCTCAAAGCTGACAATAAAATAAAGTTAATATGAATAGTTTAATATGCTCTGGTCTGTATATAGTTGCTTCTTTTATGAATTTTCTCTTGCTTGCCAAGGCCAAACAGCAGAAAGGCTGAGGCTATCATTATTGTGGCAAATTCTAAACTGTTGAGACTAATCTGCCAGCTTGTGTTACTGTTGTAGATCTCGGCTTAGAGGCAACGAGAGTAGGGGACAAGCTGACTGGAGTTTTACACAGAAGTGTGCCATTTGGGTAAAGCATTTCTGACTGTTGCTGTGCGTGCCTCCGTAGGGCAGGAACATACAACGTGAGTCACTCCACAGCCCGCATCCCAGACTGAAAAGGCCCGCAAATTTACCAGGGGTCATTTATGATTTCAGCAGCAACCTGTCACTCCAGACCTCTACGCTGATGACCTCAATGATGGTAAAGAAGCTGATTCCCTCAAGGAGGGGCCATTCTTTGTTGTCATTTTACCCTTTTAAGAATAACTGAGGGACTAGTTGCAACTATTTACATTATGGAATACTCTCTGGAATCTTTGAAAAATAAGCTTATTCACTTTCTTTTCAAAAGTTAGATGATAAGATCGATGCTACTTTCATGTCTGTATGATGAATATGAAGCTAACCAGCTTATGCTAACCTAAATCTGCAAAGTAACAAAGCGTGTTCCCAGGGTCCAATGTTCCCCAGCTTTATATCCTCGTCATATGATACATTAACGTGACACATGCGCATTGAGACCCTTTATAGAGTTTTATGTTCTCAGCACTGTATGTTTCTCCATGTCAGCTGTAGAAATCACCCACCTACAGCGTATGGATGGGGGTGCAGATTAATTACAATGCAATTCGATTTTATTTCCCAAAATATCCCGGGCTTGTTGTCTCCATGGTCATATTCAAAGCGGGAGGGTTACATTGACTGTAAATCCATGAAGTCTTTCAACCAATTGTCAATACTTAAGCAATTTGGTTTATGTCATTTCCAATGTATCATAATAATAAGTTTAACTGACACAAAAGCTAATGCAATCATGCGGTGAGAATGATGAGCATTGACTGTATATAGGGTACTCTTGTGCCAAGCAGGCAGACTTATGGACATTGGGGTATTTACACATCCATAGATGATCATCTTAAAATGACCTCATTACAAAAGCTCTTCACTGGAGGGCAATGTCACAACAGGTACATAAGTGTTCCTACCTATCCACAGCCGTTTGTTTTTAATTTGAACTGCAAAGATGGCCCTTACCGATCTCTCACAATGGTAGTTTATATAGGTGCTGGCTATAACTTCGTATTAACCAGACAGACATGAGAGTGGTGTTGTTCTTCTCATCTAACTCTCTGCAAGAAAGTTAATGAGCATAATATCCCAAAAGGTCACACTATTCCTTAAAATCAATGTATTGTTTGGTCTTGAATACGGTGAAACCCGCTGATCACAATTTCCAAGAGACCAAGGTGATGTCTCCAATTTCAGTACGAATTAAGGTCGGGGAGCGTTTAAATATAATTTGTCTTTTTCGCTAGTGTTGGTATGGATCAGTGAATTTTCCAGCTGTTTTTCAAAGCTCTTTTCCACATAGTCAAGTCATGCCATATCCTACAGAATGACAGCTAGGTTTGCTTTCTTAGCATGAAGTCAAACACATCCAAGATAGGCAGGGGAGTCTTGACAAGGGGGCTCAATTGATGTCTGGAGACTAAGTGACATTACAGTGGCATCTCTGCTATTTGTGGATGATGATGTTCTGGCTTTAATGTAATCTCCAATATGTAGTGTGGGGTGTTTGCAGCTCAGTGTGACGCTGTCAGGAGGAGAAATGGCACCTCCAAGTTTGAAGCGTTGGAAATTTGACGAGTCTTCTAATCCAACAGCTAGCCTGAGAAGAGACTTTCAGGTTTCTAAGGAGCTTATACATTAGTGAGAAAAAGAGTTGGGACAGGCCGGTACTATGTGAGGTTTTCAGAAAAGTCCATCACTGAGATAGCTGCCACCTGTACTGGCAGACGTCTCAGTTATTCACCGTCTCTCTCCCTTCCTCCATTTAAATACTGTAGTTATCGTAATAATGTTCACATCAATATTCAAGACACAAGGGCTTTCAAAAAAGTGTATCCTCGTTGCAATTACATGTCTGACATAATAACACAAAAGAGCATGAAAACCAAACCAACGTTCTTTGCTTCATGTCAACCAGAAGGGTTCATTTAATTTACAGTAGTGTTATATTGTAAATGCAGGTATTTTTAACCCTCACACAACCAAATATGTGATCATATCACAGTCTTCAATTGTCGGATTTGGCGAAAGGAATATATTTCAAAAAGGAAATATCCTCATTATAATACTGTTGAAACAATGGCTATATGTAATCTAGACATCTAATACACTCTGACTTTACAACAAAACTTAGCCACGTTTTGATGTCTTTTGACCTCCAATTCACCAAATGAAGGCTTACTGACATTTGTAATTCATGAATATGTTGCACAATTTTTTCAAAGATTATTTTTTGGACTTTGTTGCCATTATTTTAGTGAGGCCAAAGATAGACAGGAAAAAGGCAGACAGGCAGCAGTGAGGGCCCTGCTCTACCAGGTGAGCTACGGGGGGCCCCACTGTTGCATTTCCTGTTGTTTTCAACCCCACAAAATACAGCAGGTCTCTCCGGTAAAGCAGGCAGAGCACAACTACTGCCACTGAATAAATAAATAATAAATCAATCAACGCAGATCATAATGTAACAAAATTATTTGCTATTGGGTCTAGTTGTTTGAGAAACTAAACCATGAAGATTTAGGACAGCAGTCAGATTAGTAAGCGTGACATGCTATTGCAGTGACTGCTTTTGGTTTTAACTGAGGATAAAAAGAGGTGTGACCAGCTACGACGATTGAATGCAGCGAGGCTCCTACACCCACAGCCCCAGAGGATGGGGACGTGACGAAACGAGTTGAGTGCAGCTTTCCCAGGGCCCGTTCTCGCAGGCTAACAGTAATCCCCAGATGGGAAACTCTGGAGATCAAATGTGACTCAACTCGTTCATCTCCGTTTTGTTTTTTACAACCAAACTTTGATATATTTGGTGCCGCAGTTGCCTTAAGCAAATTGTCATCCCGCTTTCTGTCTCTGACTCTCTAAAATACATGTACCAGCCAGCTCATCATATCAACAAAGCATGGTGCAAGCATGATTACTGAAATCTAAATCCGCTTTTCTACATGTAGAAGTTTTAAAGAGAAACTAGGAGAGTTATTTCTGAGCTAATGCCAACACTGCTGTAAATGTTTTATCTCCGACCTCCCTTATGTTACCTAACAAGGTAATTTAACTTCACTGAAACGTTTATTACAACCACTCTATCAAGATACTGTCGTCTGCCAAGGTTTAACCTTTGAGATGAAAGAAGATGAAGGATCTTAGCAGCAGGAGTGCATGTAGAGTTATTACTTTACTGTGTGTGATGCATCACTCTGAATGGTGCTACTACTTTACACTCAGACAAGGTACTTAGAATTGTAAAACTGGATTACGTGGTCTGTATTGAAAGTTGTGATGTGAATGAGGTTTAATGCCAGGTTGGTAATCTCCTTCAGAAACATTTTTGAAATTTTAGTTGAAATATCATTACATCCTTAATGCTCTTAATGATCAAATGCTCTGACAAAAGAAAGAAATCTAGTACGTGTGGCTTTCTCAGGACTGTAACAAACCTGTCCAATCATTTCATTCAGGCCTGCCTGTCTACCTGCCTGTCTACCTGCACTTATTCTGCCGTGCTGATAATATCGCTATGTGGAAAGATTAAAAATCGACAGGAGAGTCATCTTAAACTGGAAAAAGCATCAGCTCTACCTACAATAAAATACAATCTGTGCGCAGGTAGAAGACAACATAACAATCTTGCCTGCATCAAACGTGCATATGTTTTCACAGATCTCCCTTCACACCAGCAGAAGGGCAAGCACTTTTTTATGTCACACCCAGGCTGGAGATTGTGAGGCCTCTCTTGTGTTGCAGTTGTTGGTTCAGGTTACCTTGGCCTCTGGCAGGAAGCAAGCCTGCTGTGACCTTGACCTTGGCCCTGCAAAATGTGCTCAGTGCAGCACAATCTCCATCATTCTCTCGTTCTCTCTTACACACATATGTACTCCACCTACTCACCTACACATTTTGTTTACATATTATAGCACTTTCTTCGCATCATGACGCAGTTAAACAGTATGGTGTGTTCAACCCCCTGCACATGTACTGTATGCATGTTTGCTGTATGCTGCTGATAAATTAAGAACAGAACCCAAAGTGAATCATTGTTAACACACAGACGAACAGAAATTTGGACAATTAAAAATTTGTTTTGACAGGTTAGTCTTGGTATAATGTCCAGTTGTGTACACCAAAGCGCACACATCCACTGATCCTTTTTGATTACAAACCGGCCTAATGAGGGTGTCCTGATTTATCAAAATGTTGATATGGTGTGACTTTGACAAAAAAGCATTTTAAATAATTCTGTCTGAACGGTGCAGAGTGTCTCAGCTGTAGGTGGGCGTGACTCATTGAGTCTCCAAACCTAAGCTAAATGTATTTAATGCATATTCTCACAACTTACAGTAAATAAAATAAAAGAGAAATTAACTTAGGGTAACATATATAAAAGGCCAGAGAGATTTACATGTTGATGCATCTTGTGACCAACTTGTAACACGCTTGCGCGTGAACGTTTGTGTGTGTGTTGCCTTGTTGCACTGCATAGCTCAAAAAGACTGCTCCTTCCACTTGGCGTGTTGAGGAGAGGGGTTTTAAAGTGTATGTGTTGTTACATAAGAAATGCATCACACAGTTCAGCCATAGCAATAACAGGCAAAGGATGCACGCACATACAGTGAAGACACACAGGCGCTAAGGCTTGCACACTCCTGTCTAGTGGACTTTCACAGGCCTGTCTGATCTCTCCCCTCTCTTGTTTCATTGGGTCACTGTTAATTGGCTGCCAAACCACAGACTATTATTACTTGAGGATATGTTGTACCGACCTTGTTTTTACACTCTAAAGAGAAAAACAAACACTTACAGCATTGGTTTTATCTGCGTTCCCAGTTATTTTTGCCCTACACATCAGTTTTAGGGAACTGTTACAACAGTGGTTAACAGAGGGTACCGGGTATATTGAAAAAAAAAACAACCTTATTTCATAGATGATTCAGCTAATCATTGACTAGAAGAGAGAAACAGTATTAACTGAGGCCTACAGAGTTTGAAATGTCACATTATTGTTCATGCATTAACTCCATTTAAAAGCCAACATCCCTCTGGGTCTAAAACCTCCACTTTATAGTTTGTGATATGAATAATGCAGTTGGCTTTGACTATGACCCAGCAATCTTTAATAGATAGTAATTAGTGTGCATACAAACTCAGATTTGAATGTTTTGACAGTAGAAAGCTTCCTTTAGATGCACAGTGATTTTACTATGAAACGGTTACATCAGGTTCCCATTACATCGGTGTTGTAAGATAAGTGTCATTATTTTTAGTTACTAGTCCCTTACGAATCATTGTCTATGGTACATGGTTATATTTGTACTTTTACTCACAGGAATGTCTTCGACTACAGCAACCTAAAACTATAGGGATGTTATCTTCTGTCCTATCTTAATTGTGTGTTTTTCACATCCAAAGTTAGCTTTCGGTCAGAGACCTTTTTCAAGCATATAAAGTCTCTTGTCTTAATAAATGATTACTGCACAAATCTGACCAAATTGATGATGATGTATAAACTTTTTATCTCAGTTTATTCGCTATTTGGTGAGCAGATATCTTGTTAAATCCTACTTTATTTATAATCCACACGATAAGATACCTCTCGCTTACAAAAGGCAACAGGCATACACCGATGGTGTAGTATTCTATTGTCACTCTTTGCTGAGATTGTTGTGATAAGAAGCACAGTGACAGCATACATAGCCCACACATGTAAGGCTGCATGGCATCACCTACAGCACTGTGCTGTATACAAACACACAGTCTGCATGAAGGATCAGTAGAGAAAGAAAATGTCATGTATCATGTTGAGGATTTGAGTTCCATTCATTTATAACTGCACCAAAGAAAAGACCAAGTTAATGAAACAATGATAATGGCATGCAAACAGCTTCTCTGATGTTGTCTTCATCATTTAAATAGTTATTTTGTATTATTACACTCTGTCATAAGACTGGTTGTACACTTAAAAACAGCAAGTATGCTCTGTCAACCTTCACTAAGTAACATAAACCCATGGATTGCTATCCATTGATTTTTGCCAAGTCATACGGAAGATGTTTAATACCCCAGGAGTGTTATTTGAAGGGGGTTTGGACTAAAGCCGGGGAGCTTATCCCATAACTCGTCTATTACTTATTCCATATCACACTTGTTTTCTTCATGCCGCCTAGATTTTCAGCAAAAGGAGCTTTCATGACTCATAATGTGACTTTTACTGTACATTATGTTTAAAAGCCTTACAGAAGTTGTTGAATAGCAGAAGCTGAACTTACTGTGCAGCTAGTTTAACAAGCCACTGTTTAATGTGCGGGACACTATCATTATGTAGAATTTAAACTACTTCTAGACTGGAACCAGGGAGGAACTGCCTACCAACACATTCAAAGCTCACTAATGACCGCGTTACATCTTGTTTTTGTCATGTGTGCAAAACATTTTAGACTCAAAAATAATCCCTCTCCATCACCACTTATCACCCGTTAGAAGAGTGTCTGTGTCTGTATCTGCAGAGACCCTGCCCTCTGACTGTATTTTATTATTTTGCTCTGTTGGGGACGTTTCAGGGTGTCAATCTTTAACAATGTAGCGACCAGGTGCCAGATCGTAAGCACGCATCCAAGAGGGAGCTTCAAAAATGGCGGACACTGTGTCAAAACACAAATAAAACGAGGCAAAAAACCAAGCAAACAAAGCTTGATGAAAACAAGAGTGAATCTGGGGTTGGCTTTCATCCGCTGGCGAGCATCGTAACCCTCGTTGAGCCGGGAAGGAGGGGCCAATTTACAAACGGCAACTAACAAATCCTACTTATTGTGCCTTTAAAGTTTGAATTTACCCACATTGTGTCCTCACCTTTCGTTTAAACATGTAAACGTGCGAGACGTAATCAGAAATGAAGTTGTTTAAAGTGATATCTGAAGACACCATGCAACAAATGGTTGTCACATCAAGTGTGTTTACATAATACAGTACATAGTAAAAGTATTTCTTTATGCAAAAGTATAAAGAAGCGTGAAGCTTATACTTTTATACCTATGTGTAGCCACCGTGTGTGCATTCATTTCCTAACATTTCTAGAATAAAAAGTCCAATGTTTGAATGGCAGACTAAAAGGCAGCCATGTTTTGTCGTTATAGTTAGAGTGTCAGCAACAGACTGCTAAGCAGACCCCCCCCCCGACTCTTAGGTATACTTAGTATTGTCGTGTGGTAAACGGTCTATGTTGCTGCTGTGTGTTACCCGTAAACAGATCTTTTTAACGGGAGGGAGAGCTGCTCCCTCCCCGCAGGCTCTTTGTGCCTCTGTTCATCACCTACCTCAGCAAATCCGACACTACAGTGGGACACTGAGGAGAGAAAGTCTCCACCTGGCAGACTGTTAATAAAGGTGACAGTGGGAGGGCAGGGGGTGGAGGAGGCTGCTGGTGTCAAACCCTGCTGACTGGGGGCACTGAAGCACAAAGCTTCACCTTACCATCAGGTAACGCTGTCCACTGTGTACAAACACATACTGGCACACACAAAGTTACCATGAAATATCTGTTTTTTTCTGCAACTATCAAGCAGAATATCTGTTCCCCCCCCCCCACGCCAGTGAAGCTGCACCATAAATCACTGTCCGAGCAGCAACATCAGTCATTTAGTATCCGGGGCTGCTGGCATTAATTTCCAGTCTCCCCCTCTGTTTGTCTTCTGCTCAACCTCCAGCACCTGACCACCTCCATGCTCTACCCTAAAACTGTGTGGTGGTCCTGAGTACATTTTAAAAAGTCTGTTTCTACCTGTTACTTAGCAACAGACAGGGGGACTTTGGAGCCCATATGGCTGCCACTGAAAATAGTTGTTATCCACGTTCCTACCCTCCTCCTCTGCTGCTTTGACCTGAGACAGGCATTCACAGTATAGCGTGAGCAAGTGTTTTCATAGAGTCGAGTTTCGTGCGTTTCACATGCAATTTTGCAGAAACAACAGCAGGCACATTCACTTCAACAACTGCTCTCTCATTTACATATTGCATTACCCTTGGTTGGATTCATATGCTTTATGCATCTTCTGCAGCTTCCATGTCTATCGGTCCATGTGTGCCTTCTTATCACATCACTGCTCCCTGGCAAGTCTCACACACGTCACAGGCAGGTTTTTATCATGCAGATACTACTCTTCTCTCCTCTGCACTGTGCATTACAGTGCAGACCTGCACTTAATTGTTTGCTATTCTAGCATCAAGCTTTAGGTAGACCCCTTATATTTTATTACATATATTACATCTGTTGCTTTTCACCTTGTAACTGTTTTATCTAAAGAGTCTCTGTTAAATAGACAAGTAAAATAAATAAAAATAACCATAGCTGCTATGACAAGCTTATTCTTTCACAGTACAACATTAGACCGCTACAGCAGTTTTCTATTATTAGATAGCCATGCATCCCAAATGAGTTTGGAAATGGACCCAGTGCCATCAAGATCTAATTATAGCTCACCATTTACAATCCAAATTAAAAAAGGATGTTCTCCATAGTGACATTCTGCCACTGCTTATATTATTTAATTCAGTGTCCCATTTTAGCAACACTGTAATAATGCTGCACCTCCCAAATTAGTCTAAATTAAAGGCAAGCCTGATTACATTCATAACCCCAACATATATGTCATTGCATTGTAATGAAAAAAGTTCAAATCAATAATCATATTAAATATCATATATTGATTTTTTTCAACATTATTGATTTCCAAGACATTAGAACATAAAAATGTTGTTAATTGACAGTTCAAAACCCAGATATATTCAGTTGCTTTAATTTAAGACAAGGAAAAGCATACAATATTCACCATCCACATCGTGGATTTGTTTGGAGTCCACATATATTGTTGTTTTGTACCTGTTCTAGCATCATTTCGCTTGTTGAATATGACGCCGTATCGCGTGTCGCGGCCACCTCGGCCCGAAACCCAGAGCCAGTGTTGCCATGGCGATGCAGGTCTGGCATTGAGAAATGAAAGCTCTGCAGAGGAGTGTTGAGTTACAGGACGCACGCAGCGTCCACGTTGCACCGAGATGGAGAGCTGTAGCCCGCAGACAGTGTTCAGGGTAGTGACAGATAACAGGTGGCTGATGACACACACCATCCACACAGTGACTCAGTTCTACAATAACACGCACATAGCTGTAATTGTTGTGTGTGTGTGTGTGTTACTGTATGCTCAGCTGATGTCTACTCATGCTGTGTGTGTGCTTGTTGATTATTTGTATGCCTCATGCATGACAGGGAGTCACACAGAGAGAGAGAGAGAGAGAGTGAGACAGGAGAACAGTCCAAGGCTACAGATTTAATCTGGCTGCTGTGGTCATGTGATTAATTGTGGCCAGAGGCCAGGGGATAGTGTAATTTATGGTGAGGGGGGGGGGGGGGGGTCAACACATTTGGATGGTTGCTGCTCCTGAGGGAAATCTCACTCTTAAACCAATCCAGTATTCTTCACCATCTTTCCCACCATATCACAACTGTGACAGCAGGGTTTTGGGCATGTCAGCCATTTCTGTGACTATAAAGATGATGGACTATAGACTCCTGGTGTAGTTTTATTTTAGCAAATGTGTGTGAAGTTTAAAGATACATTCACCTGTGGCCATTAAAGGTGAATATCTGAATGCCAAATTGAACTGAACCATTTCACAAATTCTTATGTTTGAAGCTAGGCAAAATTAGCACTAATGTAGTGCGAACATGCTACACAGTGAGCACTTTAACAGTAATGGTATGTTATTTTAGAAACACACAGAATCTATGTTCAAGTCAGTATCACCAAGTACGTTTTATTTATTACCACATATTAAAGAGAATATTGACAGTCTGCTGAGAATCGTGCGTCATTCAATCTCCACTGTCCTTTTGGCTGAAGACCATATCACTGCTGTGGTGACCTCACCATCCTCAGTCTCCTTCAGACCACTGGTGTGCTTGTGTGTGTGTGTGTGTGTGTGTGTGTGTTTACTTAATCCTCTTTCCAACTCCAAGAACTGTAAATAAACATCAGAGCAGTCGGAGGGGAAGTGGGATAGGCTGTGTTGACATTTTTTGGTGGATTTTCTGTTGTTTTCATAGCTGCCAATATCAAACAGTGCTGATAACAGCAGTTTCATACTGACCTTCCCCACCAGCTGCTCGCCAGCTTGCCCCATCCAACAGGAGTTACCTGGCTGGATGCTGTCTGACTTTTCTCCTGTGGTGTTATTCATTCCTGATGGAGTTTATATCTAGATTTACTTTTCCGGTGCATGGGCCATCTCAAGAGGACTATGGTTTATACACTGCAGGTCTCCCTTCCGTCATTCTGTTTATTAGTCCGAAACAAATATGTAAATACAGGGACAGTGATGTGCCGTCTCACCTCATGTTGCAGTTTCATTGTCAAAAGCGTGGGATACTCTCCAGCGTCACTGCCAACTTGTTTAAAGGTTAATGCTTGTGCCCAAGGGGTTTATATAGTAAGGAGTCTGTGAACAGTCTTAATGGTTACATCATCTCCTATTCACTCTACAGTCCGAAAGAAAACACTATTTTCCTCTTTGACAGAGGACATGTAGACATAAACAACCCCGCACACAGGGAGCCACTTTAACCCAGATCTTGTGCACATGGACTCCGCTGATGCCCCCTTCGTCCTTGAGGACTCACAAAAGACTCGTGTTTACTGGGCATTTACATTTGACACTGAATCAATCACTAAATTGATTAGCATCTTCAGAGACACAGCGCCTAAAAGGAGAGTAAAGTCATCTGAACCTTGCATTGCTCTGGGTTGGATGTAAGAGATGAAAAAGAGTGCAACACAAATTTTCTTAGAGATCTGAAAACAATAACAATAGTTTACTAATCTTTCAACAAACTTAGAAACCCTTAAGTATACATAATGTTTTTCATTCTTGTTATTGAAAGCTAGCGGATATTTTATTTGTACTGTGCATAATTATTAAGCATAATAAACCTGATGAATGAATTGGATTGGTTTTACGGTTAGTTTTCGGAGCAGTTACTTAATGGGCTTTGCTTGGCTCAGTTTCACTGAGCCGCCAATGAGATCATGTTGACTCGCCTCCTCGTTCAGTCAAACCTGCAGAGCAGGACTGTGTGCCTACTTAATGAGATTGAGAGTTAAGCAACAAGGTCAGTAGTTGAGTAGTAGATGAAAACAACTCTGTTGTTTTCACTTCAGATAAGATAAATCTGTACTTATCCCAATGGAAGTTGTGCCAAGATGCTTGACTCACAAAGAAAAAAATATGAGGCTTACTCGCCTGGAAAGTGGACGAGATCAGGCGGCAGCAGCAGGGGAAGGTGACAAAAAGCTTCAGTCAAGTCGGAGAGTGTCCAGAAGCCTTCAAAGAATATACAGGAAGTCACAGAAACATTGGCATCCTGTTAGATCCATCTGTTGGTTACTTGTAGTTTGCAGACCACATTTGGAAATGTGCGTGGATTTGATATTGTATTCTACATTTGCATTGTAAAGCACTTTGTAATTGCTGCTTGTGTTGATAAATGCTATATAAATAACATGTATTATCATCAACCACACAAGCACATTGCAGAACATGCGACTAACAGCCTACAATCTCGTGTTGAATCTAGTTGGATTTGGGACAAAATGTTTTGTTGTAAAAATTAGGAGCCAATCAGCTCTTCGACAGCCCGGCATTTCCCATTCTGAAACATCTGGGTCTTGCAGTCAGTGGAGAGCAACTGTGGCGCCTGGCTCTAAAAACTATGGCTGCCTCGATCTCGTGACGTTATCTTTGCCCTCGTGTGCATGAAGTCAGAGCAAGTCGGGATCATGCCGGATACAAATCAAGAAAATATACTGACATATTAGAATAAAGTAAAGTAGTAGAAGCTGAAAAAAGAACAAATCATGGTACAACACATTAATGAAATAAAGTCCACACGCAGTGAATGATCTGTACAGAAAGGTGCATTTATGTTATTCTGTTGACATATAATTAAAAACGAGAAAGGTGCCTCTGTGTTATGTTATGAATGACATACACGAAACAAGAAATATACAGTATGAATTGAAAATATAAAAGGAAAGTGGTAAACTCATAAAGATCGATCCCTGAATGAAGTATGTAAGAATAACAATAAATAAAGCCATGCTTATTCTGTGTACTAGGTTGTTTTCTCGCTGTTCTTCAGACTTCAGCGTGCAGGTTTCATGTAGTCTAATCTTTAATGTTGTCTCAACCCGGGTTTGGTATTGAATTGTTGTTGTTTTCCTTTACTGCTGAGGATTCTCTGCTGCTTTTCTCCACTCTTTTATCACATAAATGTTTTCTGACAAACCAAACCCTGATGTTTTAATTATGCCTCATGAACCAATCCTGAGAAAAAAATATCATGCATTTGCCTCCAATTTAACGATACTGAGAACTCAGCAGTAGTAGGTTCCCCCCTCGTAAGCCATTGCATCGCTGCCTCTCTCGTCATCCTCTTCTCCTCTTCCTCCTCCTCTGCCCCCCCCCTCTCTCGTTGAACACAGGCGCTCTCTCGTTCCTACCTCAGACGTTTGGGTGCCACCGCCGCTGCATCATATCTCTGACTCTGTTTGTCTCTTTCTCTTCATTCTGTTAGTCCACAGAGACAAACAGGGTTACAAAAAGAAAAGAAAAGAAAAAAGAAGGATAAAAGTGTCCGCTACGGGGCGAGCCACAACAATGACCCGGTCCTGACTAAAATCGAATGGATTAGCCAATCTATTCTGAGCTCTAATGAGATTAGAGACATGGGTCGCGGCGGCGTGGTACCTTTCGTTGAGCTCCTCGGGGAACATTTTCCCCGTCAACAGTCCTCCGGGCGCGGAAATGGCGTTTTTGATACTGAAGATGCCACGGGTGCCAGGGGACAATAACAGACATTTGAATGCACGCTCACCTGTGCCGCTTTTGTGGCGCGCGGATTCCTAGAAGTAGAAGTAGTGGTGGAAGTAGCAGCAGTTGCGGTAGTAGTAGTTGTAGTCGTAGTAGTAGTAGTAAAGGAGGACAAAATGAAGTACCAGAAATATATCACGGTGATGCAGATGGCCATGGGAGTGACAGCATCCAACAAAGACTGCCTCCCCACTAAGAGGCAGCTGTGGTGAGTAGAGAGGAGGAGGTGCGCGTGTGGATGGGAGCGTGTGTTGCGTGCGTAAAAAGAGTGGCAGTGGTGTCTTTTCATGTGAAGAACATGGCTTTAGAATTCGCCTCGCAGCTCTGTTGTCATGATAGAACTCCAGCCTTTCCCTGTGTCTCGTGTAAGTTAGAGCTGATGTTTGCGGGAGTCGGCTGACTCCATGTCTCCCTTTTGCCGTCAACAACAGTTTCATATCAACGCTGGTGATATCCGCGCACAGCAGGCGTTTTCGTCCAGTCGCTTTCTGTGCAACCCTGCGTGATGCTCGTGCGCGTGCTCTGTGTTTTTGCTTGGTGGACTCTTTGTTTGTTGTGATCCGGGTGAGTTTCACATGCAGCGGTCGGAGAAGCGGACAGAGCAGGTGTATTTACAACAGCAGCATGAAACAATGCGCTGAGCGCCGTCCGACACGGTCTGCTTTCAAATGATTTCAGTCGCTCACACACTGTGTTTTTTCTTCCTCGGGCCTTTTAGCGATTGTTCGTTTGGAGCTTCCGAGTGTAAATGTGGTGATTTGTTTCTTCCCCAGCAAGTATCTGTTGTCAGATCTATTTCTGTGAGCTGATGTTGTAAAAAAGAAAAAGAAATGCCGGCTGGTTGCTCCTCTCATCTCTTATTCAGTAGCTTCATGCCGCCTGCATTAAGATCACCATGTGGAGGAGTGATGCTAAAGTGGTTTACCCTCATTGGCTGCTCATAGATCTGTGTTTTCCATGTATGAATATTTCCACTTAGTGTAATTCATATCAAAGTCTGTTGTTATTTACCTAACCATAACATTTTCATCCAGCTGTATCCACCATACTTTATGGACTGCTGCGCTTATTTCACTTTCGCTTTTGTAAACACGTTGCCATCAATTTCCCTTTGTCAGTGGTTCATTGTAGGGCTGCAAACAAGGATTATTTTCATTATCAATTAGACTGTTGATTATTTTTAAGCTAATCAGTAAATCTTTTTGTCTATAAAATGGTAGCAATAATAGAATTTGCAGAATCCAAGGTGACTTCTTCAAAAGGTTTGATTTGTTTTGATATTCACTTTACAACCATATATACCTGATTATTCAATTTCTCAAAAAATAATAATCATCGGCAACTGCTTTGATATACAATTGTTCAGCAAACATTTGAAACATTCTCTGGTTCTTGCTTTTCCAGTGTGATGATTTGCTGTCAGATTAGCTGTATCTCAAAATGTCATTATTCTAATTAAATCATTTGAAGGCAGTTGACTAACCGATTCATTTGAACAATCGTCTCGTACATTTTGTAAATCGGTTGGTTGTTATCAGGGAGGTTGATATTAATGTCAGTAACCTTATTTGACGTTTGACAACGTGACAGTCTGTTACACCAGTCGCCTGTGTTATGATCACAGGTTATACTGTGGTTACAGGTATCTTTGTTTTGCTCATTGCTTTTTGGAGCCTCATTAATTGAAAAAAATGAAAATGCAAAAACATCACACAGCGGAGTAGTGTTCAGTCTAATTATAGGCTCTCATTATTCACACAGTGGGCACATTCCGTTCTTCTTCTTCTGTCATCCACATAGATAACATTAAGCACAAGGGTATAATCCGTCCGGATTGGCATTACTTTACAGCGAGAAGACAAACACTGGTTTATTGTAATGGCTGTCCGATCTGGTTACTGTAGAGTTCAACCTTTATATAGCAACAAGCATGTAGTAACACACCTGACTGAATCAGAAGTCATCACACAGTGGAAATGGTTTTCTCCTCTTAGCTCGTGACTGCTGTCAAATGTGTTGCAAAGGACACAGTGGTGACTTGGTTTTGACACTTCTCCCTTAAGAGAGGCGCGGTGGTTTGTCCGGGGCCATCACATCATGGTGGGGGAAGGGGCACGGCCATTAAAACAGGATTACTGTATCGCCTCCGACAGCCACTTTAACGAAGGGAAGCTGAGCCAGCGTGTGACTGCAGTGTGTGTTTCATGGAGTCACCCCATGCATTCGCTTGAATGTCATGTCTGTCTTTATTCAGGGTGAAGTCAGAGCCTAGATCATAGGCTTGCATGCACACAAGTAACTCAATTACTATGACTACCCAGATTGAGGCAACACCCAACAATGTAACACCATTTAAAATTGGAAGAACCAAGTTAACATGAACTGTTTGATCTTCAAGTTTAAATCCACATGTGTGGTAGCTATTTGAGCTAATGGGAGTAGGGATATAGTAGATCAATGCTGGAAGGTCTTTGTTGATTTTAGCTCTATTTATATCAGCAGAATCAAAACATCAAAAGAAACCAGACTAAGCAGTTTATACCTTTATATGCATTAAGATAAAATGGCAGTGTTATAATAGCGGTTGTTGAATAAGTGTTCGAGTACACCAAGTCCATGTGGCTTCTTCTCAAAAGCTGTTGAATTGAATTGGGTGTAAATGTCAGTATGCTTTCTGCAGTTCTTGCAGCCATTGAGTTGAGAGTCATGATGAAGGAGGTGATGCATAAATAAATGCTTGAGGTGAAGCAAAGAGTGATTTAGGACTCACTCTGGTAATGTTTTTATAGATACAAAAAACACAAAGGGAGACGGAGTAGTTCTTTCTTTAACCAAACAAGGAGACATAATGGAGACATCACTTAATATAGAGGAGGAGGAGAATGCGTGCCAGATGAGATAATGATCTTCCAAAAGACTCAAACCCCATGATTAAAAATCTACTCCCATCCATCCATCATGTTTAAAGAACAGTTTATTGCATCCACAATGCAATAAACACTAAAGTGCATGAGGATGCATTTGAAATGTAACATGTTTGAGTATTTAGCCTTTTATTTATGGGTATTGATGCATGCCCAATGACAATTAGTGGTTTCTATACATAAAGTTGATATCCACTTTTGCCGTATTTCTAAGCTCAATAAAGCTAGAATGTGTTAAGTGCTTATCCTGACCAGCTGCTTTCAAGGTATAATTAGTCACCACACAGGTACTTTTGCAGATCATCTGCAGTACATTTAGCATTTACATCCAACTGCTTTTACCATTTGCATTGCTATAATGTTCCTGAGGCAATGCTAGTTGAATTCAAATAATGTGAAAAACAACAATCTTGGTAATCTTGTGTATTTAGGGAGCTCATTCAGAGAGTGGCTTTTTTCGAATTCTGCTCTGACGCCGTTTTTGAACGTGTAGTGTAGCAGTGACCCACAGTGTTTGGGACAGGATTTTATTAGATGATCAATGATGAGGTCATTGTTTATAAACTTTCAATTCAGCAATGTATTTCACAAACCAGTTAGCAACCGCGAAGACAACGTCTGACTCCGCACCACCGTCTGCTCAGCCGTGATATGCACTCTGCCACCGCTGAGAGTAGTGTAGCGAAAGGGAAAACCCTTATTTCCCATCATGCCTGATAGTGAAATGTGCTATACAAATATACTCACCTTAACTTACCATAGAAACTGAACTCGCACAAACAGCAAAAGTGGCAGTGAAACAGAGATGAGCCTTGCAGGCTCGTTGTAGTAGCTACAGTAGGCTACCCCGTGGCATCTAATTTGAATCTCAGCATATATGTTAAACACAGTCATGTCTAGTGTATTGGGATGCTGTGTGTAGATATTAGACCGTGTCCTAACTGAATGAGACACGAGTGTCAGCGACAAAATCTATTTGATTGCATTGTTTTCTATTGGAATTTCCTAATTGGCCGTGAGCAACGCACATAGAAAGAAAGCAGGTACTAACCATCTTTTATCTGTTTACGTCTCCAATCTGACCTTGACTGCACTGTTGATCGGTGGTTTGTTTGCATGACGTAACAGAGTTCACATTATGTAAGTAAATAAAAAGAACACAACAAGTTGTTTCTTCTTATTGGGTCAATAAGAAGAAACAACAAAGTTGATATTGTTCATCAGTACGATTAATCATTAGTTCTGTGTTACAATAAATATAGATAATGTTTGAATCCCTACGTGTGCCCCCTGAACCAACGTACAGTGTGCCTGTGGGGGGTTTATTACGCACTTTATTCCACACAAGGATGTAACGTTTTGTTTTATAACTGGATTGAATCACTTTCTTGGATTAAAAAAAATTGTGCAATGTTGTGTTACATTAAATTCAGTGATATTTATTATAATCAATTAAAAATATTTTTTTATGATTTTTTTCTTTTTTTTTCTTCATCCACCACATCATCAGACACTTTCTTCTGACGACAAAATGTGCCGAAATCTTAAAACACAGAATTAAGAAAAATTTAAACGGAATAAAATGAAACAGGTTTCACAGGGCCCTAGAAGTGCGCTCTGCTGGACAAACTATATGATGACACAATTTCTTAAATTACCCAAGCATCTTTTTCTGCACCATATTCTACAGAACAAAAAAACCTTCATCAGGTCACCTGAACAGGGTCAGCATCAAATAAATCGGACCGGCTCTGGTAAAAACATGCACTCTGAGACCAAATTTGTCGTTATCCAGTGTATTGGAGTAGCAGTGAATAAGACTGGAATGTGCAGACTGCAGCCATCAGTGGCTGGTGTGGGGGTTTTTATTTATCATAAATCTGCCACAGATTACTTGTCCGCCATGTCAGATTAATTGATTAAGGTGTTTAGCTGTAATAATGTCATTATTGTTTTATTCTGGATATAATTTAAACATAAAAATGAAGCACTTAGTAAATACAAACAGAAGGCTCTAAAGTATATGACTCCATCACACTGCATAAAGCACATTGTTATGATACAAAACACACAGTGGTCTGTAATAACCACAACACTAATTAGTTTGAGATGACCCATAAATAATAATTAGCCTGATGACGTGTGTTTAAACTGGTCGCAGCTCTTCCTAACGTGGGTGTATCGTCCTGTATTGTGTGCCAGATGTCTGCTCTGCTCCTGGTGACAGTCCACAGTGGCAGCTCCGCCTGGTGTTCTCAGTCCACCTGCTTAATGATGCATAAAGTCAGCATCCCTCCTTCCCCCAACACACACACACACACACACACACACACACACACACACATGCAGCAGCCCTTCTGCCCTCCGATTTTCCTGTCCACACATCCTCCCTCCCAGCTCTTCGGAGGAACACACACATTCAACGACTCCTGTCCGACCCCCTCCACTCTTCCAGTTCAACTCATGGAGGCCATGATGCGTAATCTCACACAAACTGACAATGCCGCGCATTAGTTACCTCAGCAGGAGCCCAAGTCCAGGATGGGCCTGTCATGATAATCAGTACTTTTCTGAGAAACATGCAGAAATACAGTATTTCTCTCCTTTACTCTCAGTATCTCGCTGTCTCGCTCCCCCTGAAGTAGAAAAAAAAAAGCCTTTTTGTATCAAAGTCATAAAGTCTGATCTTATAAACACAAGTCCTGACTTCATGAGAGTCTTTGAACACACTACACTTTCCACAGTATATGTGAAGGTGCACCCGCACGAGTTTGTGTGTGTTTTTGTATTCAGTGTTTCTGTCCATTAGGAACTCGCATGTTCTTACTTTGGCAGAACGGTTGTAATCTCCTCTCAGATGGTTTATGCCACTAAAGGGAACAGATTACACGGGGTTTATTGACTCGTGGCTCACCCCCACCCGCTCTCCGAGCATCCTGTGGGTGTGTGTTCATGTGTTTGTTGGTGTGAATGTTTATTTGTGTGTGTGTGTGTGTGTGTGTGTGTGTGTGAGTGCAGATTTTTGGGTGTCTGTGCCAGTGCGAGTATGTCTGTGTATTTTTTTATCTATGGGGTTTGAGCCTGTAGTGATACTCTGTGGCAAAATGTTGAGTACTTTTCTACTGCTGGCATTTTATATCTTACTGCTTATTTCCTGCCATATTGTCTTTTTTTGCATTGTGCAAATAGTGTCATTATTCGTCCATACTATCAGAATATAGCATAGGAGCTAGTGGCTAAGACGTGTGAGACTCTGTGAGCTTTGTGTTTGACACTTTGAATGCTAAAGAGACAGATTTATATAGCGGGAGATGAATTGTCATAAAGATAGGCATCTGTCATATGCACCCTATCTAACAGTCCCAGACTAAAGTAAGTTATCTATGTTAAAATCTAGTAATTTGCAATCAGTGAGTTATCTACAACAAACAAAATTCTGTGTGTCAATATTGCTCATATTTAATAGACAGACTCTTGTGCATGACGTCACAAAATGTCTTTTCAGAGACATTTCCAAACGATATGAATAAACATCACCATGGTAGCCAGCATTATTAAGCAGACTTAAAACAACATCAACAACAACAGCAGCCGTAATAGAGAGGTTGCCAAACACACCTCGCCAAAGCCTTTTGGGTGCATATTGCATTTTTCAAGATATGTGGCAAGATATAGACTGTACTTAAACAGTATCAGACTCATAACTACTGCAGAGCGGGGTATTGAACCTTTACACTTGTTAATTACTGAAGAAACCTGGCAAGTATAGAAAGTTGTCAGCAATTGCTTGGTAAGATTAATTTTTTTACAATGGTATGAAAAATACAAGTTTGACATAAACCAAGACTCTAATGTATTGTATTGGCACCGGTATTGAAATATTTGAAATGGTATTGAGCCATATTTGGTTGATAAGGTACGAACCACACAGACCTATCTGTACCTTTCTGTTATGGCTTAGTGCGAACGTGACCCTGCAGCCACGTCCTCTTTGAGTCCGACTGCAGCTCTCTTACACAGTGCAGGTCTGGATTCATGTAATGTAACTAAGGGTCTGGTAATGACTCCTTAAAGAGCGCGTTGGCGGCAGCGATGTTTGCAGAGGCCTATGAGAGGCTCATCGTCTCAAGTCAGAGTCAGACGGCGAGCAGCAACGACTTTTAGAATCTGTGAGTCACACGTTCCCGGCCTCTGGTGACTCTCGACTGTCACGATGGCTCACAGGGGGCTGACAAGATGGAATCCATCACTGCCGTCCTACAAATACAGAAGGACACAGCAGAGGGGATCCACTTTTGTCTGACAGAGATCTCAATCTATTCTCTTCAAATCTTTCCCTCTGCTTGGCAGATTTATACCTGTCTGGCTGTGGCCACATTGATATTTTCCAATGTTACATAATTAGCATTATACTGTAGTGTAGTAGAGACTGTCTAGAACTTAAAAAGTGGCCGATACTTTAAGTGACCATTTTCAAGAAATAAACGGAGCCATTACTGTACTGACACCTCTTCCTGTGTGTGTGTTTATGTATCTCTTAGGACTTGCCGGTCCTGGTAATGAACTGTTATCTGTAAGTGAAATGTGTAAAACATGCTACTAAGTCTGGTGGGAAGGTGTATGTGGTATCGCTAACGCAGCATCTCAGGCTACTCTCCTTATTTTAGCCCAACTTGTCTTCACAGCAGATCTCTGCTGCTCACACATTGAGCTTTAATGTGCCATAAAGTGGAGTTTTTGTTTCTATTGACGTCTGTTATGCACATATGAGAGCAGCCTTTCTTTTTGAAACCAGCCATCGACCTGCCTGTTACCCTCCTCTCCACAGGGGTCAGAGGGCACTCGGACATGAGCGTCGTCCCGCCTTGTTTGATACATGTCTATATGCCTAATCTGGTCTGGCCATCTGTCAGGCCTGTCTGGCCTACTCAGAGTCCTCGCTGCCCAGGTGGTTTTCAAAGAGCTTCCAGACTCCAACTAGTAAATAAAAGCTTTGATATGTTTTCTTGTTTTCTTTTCTTTCCCAATTCTTAGATTTTTTTTCAAGGATGTTATTAGCTCGACAGCATATTAGTCATTGGTTTCATTCTTCTGTTAGGGAGGGTCAGTGAGGTTATCTTGATAAAGTAGGATGTGTCAGGCACCTCTTGTCACCACTTGTCCCCTGAAGTAGGAGGGGGACCCGTGAGCAGAATGATGCATGTTCATCGGCTGCCATTACTTCCAGCTGACGACCTCTGAGCCATACGCTGACAGTGTCCCTCTGTCCTTTGTCCCTTTGCGTCATGGTCTTTCTCTGTTTGTCTTCGGGCCCCTTTTCTTCCCCCTCTGCCTCTCAGCCCCATGCTCCTTCACGCTTTCTTTCCTTATTGCTCTGACTTTATTTTTCCCACCTGTGCAATATAGGCACTGAAGTTAGTGAGTGAGTTTATATGGAAAGTAAAACTAAATACTTCCATATACTGGCACCATAAAAGCTTCTTTGAAAAGGTCTGAGAGTATAAAAGGAAAGAGGAAAAGTCAGTGGAGCTATTTTGGATGCACCATCGATGCTCGATGAACTGGAAGATATGTGCGAAGGTAAACCCCAGGATCAAAAGGTGTCCTGTCAGAGCTCTGTTTAACATTTTGGTCAGAGCCCTGTCCATTGTTATTATACATGATAAGCTGTTGGAGAAGTATGTCACTCTTCTCTAGTTAGAGCCACCTGGGTAGAGGAGGACAGGAACTCTGTGCTGGGATCATGTCTCTGTATGTGTGTCTGTGTGTGTGTGTGTGACTGGAAGCATTGCCGCTAAGGTTGAAGTGTCACCGCGGCGCTGAGACACACCTGCTGTTGTCCCTGTAATCCTCACTGAGCGGAACCAGTTGTTCTGCAAAGTGCTCTCCATCTGAAGATCTGTCATAACATATTAACTCTGAGGTAACAGGAGGCAGTACCCTGGTAGCCCCTCAACGTCTACCCCACCCCCTTTGATACCCATAGAGCAGGCTAGTTCAACTGGTGTCTACGAGCTCACAAAAAGTCTGTCACTGGTTTAAATATAAATGTTAGAATGTGCGCAGAAATGTTAGATATAACTGGCCTTTCTGTTTGTTTAAATCTGTTCACATGTCATTTATATACACTGTATAGAGTATAGAATAGGAAATATGAACATGAAGGTTAGTTCTTAACTTTAAAAATTGTATTTTGCCAAAATAATCATATCTGGGGGTTGTATGGGGTACTTAACATAGTTAGTGTATTACAATCGACGGCGTTCGGCCATCAGTTTGGAGAAATGGGCAAGAGAGCTATATACCGCTGTGGAAAGGCGCAGCAGCAAAATATTATTTGAGAGAAAGACCCAAGTAGAAAAATCAGTTTCGGCGTACGCTTTTGCTGTTTCAAAAGCCCAAACTGAACTTTCATAATATTTTAATGATGTTCTGATGTTGATGCAGCGAGCGGGCAAACTCCGGCAAATAGAGCGTGAAAAGTTTTCCCGATATACTACGAGTGCTGTCAATCTCTTTTACATCGAGTGTGATGTTGGTTAACTGTCAGTTACTGTCAACAATGATGTTGACCAATGAAAATAACTTGGAGGTGGAGCAAGCGTGCAAAACTTCGCAAAAACAGAGCACGGTCGAGCGGTTATTCGAACGAGCGACATGCCGCTTAGCCTGTTCGCTGGAGCACGGAGCAGGTTAGGATAGCTTCATTGTGACAAACAATCTGAATTGTTCCAGTTCCCATCGCGTCCAGTTAGGAAGATGTGTTAGGCTGTAGTGCTGCAACAACTGCCTTTTTCATTCATTATTATTTTCATGCCTCGGCGCCGGTGAAAGCCAGGCATTATATTATCGCGTTGTCTGTGTGACCATTCTTGTGAACGCCATATCTCAGGAACACCTGGAGGGAATTTCTTCAAATTTGACATTAAACGTCCAACTGGACTCTAGGATGAACTGTTTAGATTTGTCAAACTCATTTTTGGCCATTCCTCAAGAATTGATATGCTTATTGTGACAATTTCACACAAATTTCACGCAAAAGTCTAACAGGATAAAATTATGAAGTGACATTTTGGACAGACATTAATGGGGAAAACATACAACTGCGAGGTGGAAATTCTGGTTTGGTATTCATTTATTTAATTGTGCTTTTATATCTAACAATATTAAAACTGAAGAACACTTGTCTGCTGATTAATTAATTAATGACTCAATTAATTATTGTTCTCCAATTAGGCTCTAACATTTATACGTTGCTGAGATGAGCTAAACTGTAAAGCTTTGCTGATGACCTCTTAAATCCAGGGCAGGAGGGAGATTCTCTATTTTGGGCTGAAGTCTCATGTAATATTCATGAACTTCACCGACTCACTGTAGTCAATGCCTAATGTTCCTTATTATATATCTCTCTGTGCTGCACAATGTTTGCACTGAAGGGGTCACTTTGGGGACGCATTGTGCACTCCAGCCTGTTTGTGAGTTTCTCCACATTTCTCCAGAGGCAGTGAAAAGTGAAACTAACTTCTGTCTGCACAGACAGCCAGACTGTGTCTGATCCAATGGCTTGCATGGCTCAATATATTTTCCCAAAAATACTGTAGCATCACGGATGATAAATCATTCATAGGCCAGCAGCAAGTGAGCAGTCATACTTCTGGTGTTCTGTATTATTTGATCCCTGATGTTTAAACTGCTGGTGGATCAAACTGTACCTCATTAAAACTAAAGTGTTGCTGTCTTTCTATTCATATATAACTTATATTGCAAGTCTGTGTTGTATCTAAATTATAAATAAAGAGGAGAGAGAAGGACAAAGGGCAGTAATTTAAGAAATGCCATCTTATCAAGTCAAGCCACAAATAGCACTAAGGGCATCTGCCAGAAGTAAACACACTTGTTTACAATGCAGCTTTGCTTCTTTTAAATTGATTGGATCAGTTACTCTTTGCTGTAATATTATAAGAATGGTACACGTTGTTTAAAATCTTGTCATGTGATTCTGTTCACTGAAATTATATCCCATTTGTACTCATTGTCAGGAACTTTCAGAGTAAAATATACAGTGTAAAGGAAGCTCTGATGTTTACAATCCTTGAGCCAAATCGCCCATGTTTCTTTGTCTCCCCGTTATCCTGTTTCTCTTTAATGATGTTATCTATTAGAACAGGATTAGTGATTGGGCTACAGGTTGTAAAGTGGCCTCCTTGGGTCACACAGATACAGTCCATGTCAGCACTCCTCATTCTTAGAAACGGAGTTAAAACCCACAGAGCTCCATAAGCTGCTGCTAGGTGTGTGCATGGAATCTCCTTGTAAAAGCAACACTGGGATTATAGTGATTCAGTTTGTGTCCTGGCTGTTAGTAAATACACACGTGTGTGGACACTGTGCACAGGTCACGTAGAGGACAGGGATTGAATGGCTCTAATTGCATATTAGGGACCACTAAGTAATCTTGGAATGTAGCTGAGAGTTGTCAGCACTATTGTTTGGAACAATATGAAACTAGAAAGGTGCAGGTCTCAGTGTCTGCAACGACCACTGATGTATTGTATGATTGAATGAAGAGAGGTGAGTGAGGACTAAGCAGGCAGTCAATTGCAAAATAATACAAGGCAACAAAAGGTGTACTTTGAAAGTGTGAGTCACCGCGACCACAAGAGGTTGGTCTTTTAGCAGGCAGCCATAACTGGCCACCCAAAATATTGTTCGGTTCGCTGCAGCAGAATGTGAAATTAGCCGTGGACAAAAACAGAGGCGCACACTCACTCAGTCACGGACACACACATTAAAACACACGACTGAACACATAAACTTCCACCGATAACTAAACATTAAGGCCCTTTAACAAACTGCACGTCACAAAATTAACGGCAAGAAAATGAGCCAATATTAATTAATATCTTTTGAAAATGCAAGCCCTTAAGACGAGCCACTCTGATGTCAGTCATGCCTATTATAGCAGACGATGTGTCAGTGGACACTGGAGAGACTGGGCCAGACCCATTGCCAGCACCTGTGCACCTTTATAGACTTCTAAGTAGCACCCATTTACAAGAACGTGTCTTCTCATTTTACTGCTAACTTGGTCTGAAGTGCCAATATCTGAGTTTTATGGACTTAACCAAAGGTCACCGGCTGCTGCCAGTCGTAAACAGTGAGGTGATCTGCCAATGTTGTTACATTGCCATATTGCTTGTTGCTTGATTGGCTAAACCTATTTTATCGTAGGCCAAACTACATGATTTATGATCATGTAAAAGAGAGAAAAGAGTTAAGTAGCTGACACTCGCAAATGTTTAGAATTTTTTCTTGAAAAGTGATCTAAAAGATGAATTGATTATCAAAATATGTTTCCTCTTAATTTCCTGTTGATTGACCAATGTAGCTACATTGAGTTTGTTGTAGAAGATGATTTTGCACAATCGACATTCAGTACATGTTTCTGTCTGCTAGCCCTCGCTGTCTTTAAACCACATGTGTGTGTATCATTGTAAACTTCCATCTCAAACCATTTCCCCTTTTGAGGAACTTTGAAATAGAGGAGAATAGAATGTTACAGGAGCTGTCACATTATTAACCTTAATGTAGCAGTAAACAACTGTAAGCTCTGTAAGCTATGTAAAGATATAGTGAAGTAATGTCTAATTGAGCAGATAATGGAGTCACTCTTCCTCTGTGTGTGCTGTTATCCGAGATTCTCCCTGCTTTTAGTGCATGTTAGTGCATGTGAGCGTCACGGCAGCTGCTCTGCGCGGCTTTCATACGGCGGTTACAGCTGATGCTGTCCTGACCGACAGCACCATCGCGGAAGCTTAGCTCTGTCAGCACTTTCACCACAGTTTGCACTGTTAGCGCTTTTAGCACCGTTGGTTGTGAGCCACCAGCTACCCGTTGCCATGTTGATAGGCGATGAGAGGCAATCCCAATCTCGGATCTTGCACCTTCAAGGCATGAGGTTGAAAATTGTCATAATTACTGAGTGTTTTTTTCCTGAGCAATTCACCTTAAGTTACCTTGGAAATTCCCTCCCTTTGCAGCCGTGCATGTAAGAAGCAAAGCAGCTTCATTGTGGCTTAATAATAGAAGACAAGTGGAAACTTTATACCTCTCCGTCTGCAAGCTACCCGCTGACATTCAACCCAATTATTCACTCATGCTGGAATGCAACTACAGCCAACAGGAGAGGATGTCCTTTAAAAAGTGAAGACAGCAAGAGGAAAGTTACGTCACTTAGATCCTCCAGGCATCTTTATGTTTTCCCTCATATACGCAGCAGTGCCTTCTAGCAGTGCGGATTGTTCTTTTGATAAAACATGATCATTGCAAATCATGTGGTATTTAATAGATGTGGTCACGTCAAGTTGTTGAGCCCACAAGCGATACAACATCAGGAACTTTCAAGAGCTGAGGCCATAAACAGACATCTCAGATGTGTTTGTACAATCAGTCAAAGCTTGATTGAAATGAAACAGGTGCATTCAGGTGGCACACAGTACATCTACATGCACTTGAATCTTCATTGACTGATTTCTTTGGGCCACTTTTGTCACGGCATTGTTATGGTGTTCACAACCAGTCACCTATTATAACATCCAGCAGATACAGAGCAACATTAGCATTCATTTGAAGTCAGACCACATGACCTTTTTAACTGTGTGTGACTTCAGACAGGGAGAGTGTGACTGAGGCCGTAAATGGGAGTGCATTTTTGTGCCTGCATCATTTCTAATGTCCTCTTTGTTTCTCTGTCTGTTCTGTTGCAGGGTGACCCCCCAAGATGAAGACACATCCCCCACAGGTGCTCCCGGGTGTTCAGATGGGCATACAGGTGCTACCGGGGGCGCTGGTGCTATGGCAATGCCTGCCACCTCCACCCTCTCGTTGCCCATGAGCCAGGGTAAACCTTCCCTGCGTCGCATCAAAGGCCGCATTCACCGCAGCAAGAGCCTGGACAGCATGGATCTGCTCGACTCCAACGTAAGGCTCACTCACCACTGGATGCCACCAACTTAACATGTACACACAGAGGAGGAGTTCAGGATAATAAGGCTGCAACTAATGATTGTCGATCAATCTGGGGATAATTTTCTTCGCTTATTCAATAAATCCTTAAATTTTAGAAGCTGCAACCAGCAAATATTTGGCATTTGGTCTTAAAATAGAACAAATGATTATTTGATTATCAGAAACTGTAATTTTTGTTTGTAGTCTTTGTGCTATCTCTATGGAGACAAAGAGTGTCGAAGAAACTCACTTTTTTATTAATTGGATCCATTCATTTAAAATAATACCAAATCCATTGTTTTGGGGTTTTTTTGTATTCCTGCAGCAATCATATTTTATTATCCTGCATTAAAAATAAGCTGTGATGATATTGACTAAAGTACAAGCACTGTGATTTCAAGGGAGAATGAATGTGAGAGAAGTCCAAACACATTTTTGTTTTCTTCAGATTTAACATTTACACAAGCTACAGCACTATTACTCACACGTGTACACTCAAACACACGCACTATAAACACACAAACACACACTCACACACAGTGTGACCTTTAGTTATGCAATATATCTTTGATTTTCAGATGAGCACAGTTTTAACACATTCCATATGTCTCTCTCTATGACAGGTTTATTCTCGTGAAAAGTATTAATCTGATAAATGATTGGGTAAGCTGCTTGGACCTAAAAACCCTTACTAACTCTGGGATTGCCATCGAGCTGAGAACTGCGTTTGGCCCACTCTCGCCACCGGTCAACTCATGCGTACTTGTGCATGTGTGCTTGTTTTCGTACCTGTGTTTGTGTGTGTGTGTGTGTGTGTGTGTGTGTGTGTGTGTGTGTGTGTGTTTATGAGTGATGTAGCTTTTGGGAAAGCAACCAACGGTTTATGATGTAAAATCATGCCAACCTGCTACTAATGCATGCTTGGTGAGGCTGTTTTTTGTGGCATGGGACCACAGTGGACACACAGACACAGATAAATCTCTCTCCTGCTCCGCACTACTGAATGTCTCTCTCACTCTCTTCCTACTACTTTCTTTATGTCTTGACCCTCTGTAGATGTCTCCTTTAATACATGTCCACAGTGTGATGTTTCCTCATCTGCCCCCGTCCTTCCTCTCCATGTTGACAGTCTACAATGTGTGTTTGTGCTCATTGGGTGTGCAGTATTTTAGTTGGTATTAATTGAGAGCAGCCTTGTGTGCCTGTGTAAGGAGTCATTATTCTTCCAATCCAAGGCAGCCGGCCTGTTGTCAGAGAAAGGGTGGGACAAGTTACCCCATTATTGATGTGTAGGAGGGTTCAAGGTAGAGAGAGGAAGTCGCAGGGTGCGGTTGACTGTCAGGGATGACACAGCATAGCATCGTCAAACTGAATGATGCAACACACACACATCCAAGTTTCCTGTCAGTTTCTAATTTTGTGACAGAGGCGAAAATATCTCATAGATTTTTAGAACAACCTTAAGTGCTCTGCTCCATAATCCTTGGCAGCGAGTTGTCTGGCCTAAATTTAAACTTTTACTGTCATACCTTTGCAGACATGATTCCAGTAAGAGCAGAGGTGGGTTGCACTGGAGCTATAGAGGCAGATGGTGAATGAAAGTTAGATGCAACTTTGCTGCTCTGGTACAAACCTTACTTACACTGATGTTGATGTGAATACAGCAGAACTGGTTCAGGTTCAGGCTTCACTGTAGACAAGCCAGCGTTGGAGGAAGAGTCAGAGTTATAGTGATGCTTCACAGTTTTATCTGTTATTACTATTTTTATTATTCATTCTTTAAGAAGCAAACCTCCATTCTTACAGTCTTTTCAACCTTTCTCCCTCCCATCTAAAACATTATGTACCATCAATACATCTCAGTGCAGATACAACATCTTACATCCTATACATTATTCAGCTAAGGTCAAAGTTTGTATATGAACGTCGAGGCCTCCTTTTTCGTCATCGAAGATGCAGACTATAAAAAGGCCTCAGTATCCATTTCATCTCACTTTATGCAACAGTATCAGATGCTCCGAGCATGTTACACAAATACATTAGCTTGTTTTCTCTTACACTGCTGTGGACCATCACGAGATGTGCATGAGTGTAACTCTGAAGCATGAATAATAGATGGGAGAAATTATCTACTTCATAATGCAGTGTTTTCTTTCTTTTACTTGGAGCTATTTTTGTGTGATAAAAAAAAAACAATACTGTGAAGGCTGTGAAGAAGAGAATCGGAAATCTGTGGTTAAACTGGGTGAACTCACCTGGGATTATAGCTATCTTTTATTTAATACAGACCGATGGCTCCTCTATTCGTCTTCTAATGCAACGTGGAGGATTGATTCCGTACAGCAGTGTCATTGGGTAGACGTGTGTGTGTGTTTGTGTGTCTGTTGCTTTTAAGTGTGACCTGATATTCTTAGTCCTTGAGCTGAAAGTACACACTATTTTGGTGAGATCAATGAGGCACAGCTCTGGTTTGCACTGTGGCTTTCATTTTCCACTTAAGGCAAAGTGAATGCACAGAAAGGTTTCAAGGATTAGCCAATGACCACCATGTATTATCGGGGCTTTGAAATGGAGTCATAGGCCGGAATCACATAGAATTCAATATGGAACTGTGGACCATTAAAGGTGAATACTTCTCATTTTCTAAAGTAAAATCTCTTTGTTTCCAATAAGGTCAGTACCTTCCAAAGAGCTGTTACTGTTCCAAAGAAAAATTCAGATTTACTGACATGCCACCTATATGTTTATGGTTTGATTAAGCTCAGCCAACTAGAACTCATTTATTCTCAAAGACTCAATCAAATGAATCCCCTGTCCCCTTAATTACTTCCACCAAGGAAGTTGTGTTTTTTGGTTCGGTTTGTTGGTTTGTTTGTCTGTTTGTTCGCAGGATCATGAAAAAACTACGGGTCTGATTTTCATGAAACTTGGTGGAAGGGGTTAGCGTGGGCCAAGGAAGAACGCATTACATTTTGGAGCGGATTGGTCTCGGTGAAGGGAGTGCCCTCCTAGTTATTCATTTATCTAGTTATTTGCTAAATATATGTACAAATGTTTTGCGACTCATCTTGATACAGTTATCCAATCAAATGTGATTTGAGGTGACTAGCTAACCCCACCCATCAAATAGAACCACACTTGACAGGTAGCAAGCAGAAAAAAATCATGTGTGTTCTGATTTCAGCTGACAAAAACCTCCCTCCATTTCCAAAGGTTGTGGTTGAGGTCTAATTTTTTGATTGCACTCTTACTCTCCCCCTCCTGATCTAACAACATGGGAGAGGGATGTGTGTGTGGAGGCCAACAGCCCTCAGCAGCTTTGTGTCTCTCCACACCTACATATTGATCTCTATTCATTAAGCTATTCCCACTTTTGAGCTTTCCTGTACAATGGTAACACAATGTTCTCTACTTTATTGTGGTTAAGTGTTCTGTTTGTGTTGTAAATAAAGTTATTTTTTGCTCTCAGAGAGTAAAATCATTATTACACACAAGGTCGCTTCTCCTTGCTGCTACCCAATACAATCTCCAAAACCTCAGTAAAATCGATACTATTTAGTGTTAGTGTAAGCACTGAGATTGATCCTGTTATATGTTCACTGAAAACAAACCAGTGGTGATGCTACTTATACATTAGATTTGTTGATGAAAACAGCAGATTATGCCATTTTTAAATTGAGTAGCATTTTCTACAGCTAGCTTGCAGACTTTTTGAGTGTAGTGTTACATACTTCATCATGTACCCTGTTGAGGCAGACCACTCAGGGTGCCTGCTAGGCTGATGGGTGCTGACTAAAGATGGCAAACACTCAAACAGGACTGACAGAGAGAGTAGAAAAGAGAGATTACAAAACAGATTGATGAATGTGAGGGGGGAGTGGAGGTTATGACATGGATGGCTGTATGAGAGATGAGAGAATGGTTTGACAGCAGGGTGCAGGATGTTCCCATTAGATGAATACATCTTCTCTGGATAGACAGGAGGCTGCGCAGACACCTTATAACTCATTTTTTTCATCCCTTGTTCTCAAGGCACAACATGGCAAAATTGCATTCCACATACAAGTCGTGTATCTTACCTGAGTTGAAACAGGCCACTGAAAATTGTCTATGGTTATGGATGTGTGCCTGTTCTGTGCTTGTACCTTTGTGTGTGTGTGTGTGTGTGTGTGTGTCTGAGACAGGATGTGGTGTTACAGCAGCAACAGTGGTTATTTCTTAGCAAATTATTTAATCCACAATAGCGTAAAGTTGCTGGGATCATCATCATTAGTGTGGGAAATTAAAACCAAACACCAGCCAAAAGCTGCTGAATTTGCAAATTAAATTTGTCCACCAGCTTCTTTGGAGGATAACAACGCTTCCATATATATATATATATGTGTGTGTGTGTGTGTGTGTGTGTGTGTGTGTGTGTATGTGGGATACGGCCCAACGAGGTGCACAGAAGATGGTTCTGGCTTCCTCCTCGTCCATTAATTCCTGATAATACACACCTCAATGGGCAATATCCCGCTTACAGCATAGTCACTGCGTTTTGCGACCAACATCTAAAGATTCTGCACAAGACATTCCCTCCATTTTTCTGGTAACCCAGAGGGTTTGCTAATATCTTTAACAATCATAACCGATGTGAGGGTCCCGGGACAGAGGATGTCGTATGTGGACAGATTATATAGCCCTCTGAGGCAAATTTGTGATTTTGGGCTGTACAAAATAAATTGAATTAATTGAATGACCATGTAACTTTCAGGCTCCCTATAGCTTTGATTTTGATCGCAGTGATTCATTCGCTGTTTCATGACACGCAGCACTCTGCACAGTGACATGCTCCCCATCCCTCACGTTAGTTCATCACCATGCATCTGTAATGTCAGGCAGGAAGGGCATTCAGGATCAATGTTGGTTCTATAGATGAAGCAATGATCTATGACATCCACAGTAGCAGCCTGTGAGTGAGAACGCCTTATTTTACACAGGGTCATAGGGAACAGTTCACATGACATTAAATTCAATGAATCAATCACTCTTGGTTTGTAGGGTGTGTATGTGCGTGCTGTGTGCGAGATCTTAGCTGAAGGGATGCCCGGCTGCATACATTGCAGGAAGTGTGTCTTCATATTAGTATGTCCGGTGGTCTGCTGTCCTCTGTGTGATATTGATTGGTCACATTAGGCAGTCTGCAGGTCAGCAATATTCAAACAGGGACAGAAGAAGGGGGCAGAGAGGAGCCATGGAGGGATGAGAAAAGACACAACATGGGGAGATGGAGGGACGGAAAATGAAAAGAGAGTAGAAAGATGGGGAAACTAATTTAAGGAAAGTAGCAGTATTGGTGTTATGTAGCCACAGGCCACAAACTCAGCCCACCAATTCGCTGCTCTATAGTATTGATTTGATGTGCTTCAGCTGGTTAAAGATGACCTATTGTTCTCGCCTTCATGCTCTTTGTTTACGTGTTTGTTGACAGTATATTGATACTCATTTTTGCTTAACACCACGTTGGTAGTTGTCAATATTGAATAAATAACATTAAGCAGCGCACACTCCCTGCGATGTTTACGTAACGGAGCGGTGGAATTAATTTTATTGATCAAATCAGACCAGCTGACCCCACGGTGGCGCATACTGTAGCCAGCCATGTGTTGCATTCCCGTGGTATACAGTAACAATTTTATTTATCTGTTTTTTTTGGGGGGGGGGGGGGGGTTCTGGCTGTGGTTTGTTCATTGTGACGGAAAGTTGTGAACATTACAGTCGTTGGCTCATGCATAAGTTGTGACTTCAGCGTTCATCTACCACGTGGCGGCAGCAGCCTCGTCTAACGAGATGGGACGAATTCTCAGCAGCTCAGAATTTAGGCCTTCTCCTCTGTTTCCATGGCGACACAATTACTTTGCCCTGGGACTGGGAGGCTAGGCTGATTGGCACATATAGGTTGAAGTGATGTGAATCGCCGAGTTTATGTTGAGACGGCAGGGAGAAAAAAAAATAGGGTTGTAGTGTGTGGTTATGCCCAAGATTTCTTTATTTCAGTGAATCTGTTGGTTTAAAGTCTAATCGTAGCTCTAGAGGAGAGTTTATTTTCTGCTCTTCCATTAATGCGTCTATTAGATATTATCATCTGTTTTTAGCCTTGTTATAGTCATATGTTATTATTAACCTATATTTTGTTGGTTTAATTCAACACACTCAAGATTATCAATGAGATTAGTGTTCAGCTTTCATATCAACAGAGACAATGGGTGTAACAGTAATCAATACACACAGTGTGAGCATTAAGTTCATTTAAACAGCAACATTTCAACCATTACATTCACAATATGAAAGAAACTTGTACTCAAGCCACAGACTGCAACTGACACTCAATGAAGGAGTCAAAACGGCAAAGACCCAAGACAATTATATCTTCATATATATGTATGGCTACACAAAATGCAATAAACACTGCATCTCAGTATCCACAGAATACGAGTTGGACGAGTTCTTTATTCCTAGCCTTCACTATTTTCTACTTGTTGATAAATGGGACTTATTTTTTAATGATCAAGTGCATTTTTCAAGTGTTTTTATTCTCTCTGATATTCTTCTTATCACTCCTCACCATCTAATGAAGCAATAAAGTTGCCATATTACTGTCACAAGTCTTTGTCTTTAGCAGCTCCTGAAGCAGCATCCCAGATTCCACTTCAGAGATTTAGCTGAAAGTATGTTGAGGAAATGTTTTATTCTGTCTTCGGCCGTCATCTTACGCAGATACATCTTGAAATACGATCAAATTTTAAACAGAATATACCTCCTACTCATTTGATGTCTTTGTCATATCAGTGGAAGTGCAGGCTAAAGTGTCACCCTCGTCCCTGTACTTTATTTTATCGCCTGTGTACTTTACCCTCTTTTAGCAATCTCAGTCTCCTTGGTACTGCAGCTGTATAGGTCTCTCTCTCTCTCTCTCTCTCTCTCTCTCTCTCTCTCTCTCTCTCTCTCTCTCTCTCTCTAACCTTTCCCTCTGTGCATGCACCTCCAGGGGCTCTCATTTGAGGTTTGACTTTTATGTTCCCTCTCAACTAAATTGACCACCAGAAATGTGAAACTTTGTAAAGTGAAACGCCCCCGGGGAAGCCATGATGGCAACCTGCAATCTGGCTTTGTGGCGTCTTGTCTGCTGAGAGGAGTAAAGCAAATGGTGAAAGAAAAACTGAGAACCCAAGAGGAAATGGGTTAACCAGAGCCGACGGGTGCATGGAGATATGTGTGTGTCTTTCTTTCTGTCTGTCACTGCATGTGTGTGTGTCTGTGTCCGTCTTTGTGTGTGCGTGCCTCAGGAGGACTACTTGCCCGGGGACAGGGGGGCTCTCAGGATGGATTTGTCAGAAGCCAGGGGCAATGCTGCGCACCATTAGGATCAAGGTTGCTATTTCAGGATGCTACCTGCTGAGGGATGTACTCTGCTCCCAGTTGTGATGGCCCCTCCGCCCAAGTCCATTAAGCAAGGCAGAGATGGCCTGTTCTGCTGCTGAGTACCTAGGATGGGACCAAGAAACTGACCAGTCATTTTAGTTCACATATTTATATGTTTACGACATCAGTAACCACATATTTTCATGTTTAAGAATCATTGGGGTTTTCTCTTCACATCTAAACTTTATCAGTGATCTCCAACAGGTCTGATTACAACACTGATATGCTGTCTGTATTGTAGGTGGGGCAATACAAATATCACAGAGAGTGAAGCTACATCCTCTTGTGCTAATGCTAATAGTGAGATTGCAGAAAACAATGTTTGTGTGTGTGCGTGTGTGTGTGTGTGAGAGAGAGAGAGAGAGAGAGAGAGAGAGAGAGAGAGAGAGAGAGAAAGAGAGAGAATGTGAGGCAAATGAGTCAGCATTCTTTGCCGATTGACTTCCACAGCACAGAGACTCAAAGTGACCTCTGGGGCCTTTGGGGTTAAAGGTCTCATCTAGCTGTGAAGTTTCTGCAGATTTATATGTGTGTTTAAGCAGGCATGGAATTGGTTGAATCATTGCTTTAGACTATTCGGGTTTTTACTTACAGGAGATGTATGCATTCATCCTTAATACTTGCATTTTTTTTTTATTTGACAAAGATGTACTGCCCTCTTAAAAGTGGAGTCAGTGATTCTGTACAAACATGTTGTTCACTTAACACCCAAACAAATACCACCATCCAGATTTTCCATCCCTCTCGCACTACCTTTCTCTTCATACATCCATGGCCTTTCCCCTGTCCTGTGCACGAGCACGAACGTCCTCTGTAGCTGATTGACTGAAGTAGTGCTGTGTGACTCGGCCTGAGCAGCTTTGTGTATTACCCATTTACAGATGCAGGACTGTGTAGGAATGCCAGATCTTTTGTTCATGCACACACAGAACGGCTGCTAGTATGGCAGCACACATAAGGTATAGCTACTACTATATACTACTATAAAGCACGCTGAAGTGGTATATTGATGTTTATGGAAATACATAAATCATAGTTACACTCAGAAAACCTTTTCCGTGTTCCTGGTTACAAACCACTGAAATGCTCTTTCTTTGGAAAGGTGGAAAATAAAGGTGCTTTTTAGCATCTTAATAGTGTTATAATCACATTCCCTTTATGAATCAAAAAAGGGAACTCCAGGCTTTGGGATACTCCAGTATCTATGTACCAGCTCTATTCATTGTTTTGTTTTTTGACTGTGCAGTACACCTTGAAGGCTACTAATAGTGCTTTTGCTACACTGAAAGGATTAAAAGAGCGCTGAAGCTCCTCTCCAGTCGACCTGTCTGAAAACAGGTCAATGAGAGCTTTTATCCTGCAGAGGGCAGAGTTTCACCACTAAACATCTGAACGCCACCGATGAGCGGACCGCTGACCTCCTCAGTCTCCATTTTAACTATCTGAATGAGATGCTATTGCTCTTCAGCATCGGTGGATAAATTTCATATGTTACACACACATCTTTACACTCTTAAACACTTTTCATGTTTCTAACATATATTTTAAGTAATTTCCAAGTATTTGTGAAGAGAGACAAAAACAGTGGATCGTAAAGACGAGTCAAAAGCAGGTGAATTCGTTGATAGACATTTTAACATGTGGTGTGAATGTCTGCAGTCGCTGAATTTAAGATAATCATCGACATTAATTTCATATGCGGGCTAAATACATATATTTAACTTCCAGTAAAACTTGTGACAGATGTTCTGCAGATACTATCGTGGCTCCCCCGGTGACTCCATGGGCAAAGCAGATGCCAGAAAATGTAATTAACTGAAATCGACATTCCAGAAAGGCTCACTAGGGATCTCCCTGCCAAGCAGAGTGGCAGTACTGTGTAGCACCAGAGAGAGAAAACAGAGAGATGGGCCCAGATCCTTCTACACTTTAGTGTCCTCTTATATAGCTCCAATATAACAATTATGTCATCATATCTTATCTACTGGCTGATGCGAAGGAGTTAGAAAGTCTGTTTTTAGCATTATGTTTCACAGCTGTGGTTGGCTTGATTCTGAATGTCGTTGTCGGAGCCAAAACATCAGCATGACCCCTTGAAATGAAAGTGTTTCGAGATGTTTGTGCAGGGAGCGGCATGAAGACTGCGTGGACAACAAGTACAAAATGTTCTGGTGTTTTGTTCTTGTTGATGAAACAGAAAAAGGGAGATATGAACTCCCCAGCACGGCTGCTCATTTTCACGAGGTGGTGTCGAGTCTTAGCTGGAGATATTTCGTTAAGGATAAGAGAGGGGGGCGGTGAGGAGAGCAGCGGGGGATGACTGATCAGTCAGGTGATAGGGATTTTGTCATCCATGGGTCAGCGCCTTTTTCTTGGAGCCTGAAAAAAAGCTCCAAGACAAAAACAGTCATCTACTCCTTTCTATTCTTTCTCCTTCTATCCTATTCTGATGTGTCATAGCCGAACTGAACGTCGTCTGCCTGGTGCCGTCCGTATTAAACTGGCGGTTCAGTGGGGCTGCAAAGGATAAAGGTGGTGTTTTATGTCTAGCTTCAAACCAATGACCCTCTTTAGAGGAGTCCTGTTCAGTGAGGTATGCCCTCAAGACAGCATATATTTCTGGCTTGTTTTCAGTGGAAGCTCCCTCCGAGCCTCAGTGCTGTTGCCAGCAGATTAACTGTCCTCATATCCCTGCATCCCTAGTTATTTCTCCTGCTTGTTTTCTTTTAATAAGGCTGACCGGCCTCCGTAGTCCTGGAGCAGGGCTGGCAAACAGACAAGGAGCCAAGCAGGTGGGCAGCAATAACAGGTAGAGATGGCGTGGTGGGGAGACAAACTGGGCAGAGAGGACGTGTCAAGGTGCTGGAAAAGGTCGAAGGAGAAGTCGCAGCACTATAACCCCCCCACTCTTTGGTGCAGTCAGAACGAACGTGACAGCTCCGTGACGTTGTCGCTTTTGATTGTCTCTTCTCTGTGTGAGGAGCCGCATTCTTGTCAGTGAGACTGGCAGCCAGACACACTCGTGCAAGTGGGCACTTACACAAGCACACATGCACACTGAGAGTCAGATCGGGAAACATCGACCTGCTTTTGACTTCCTCAAAATACCAATTCACAAATGAACACTTAAGGACCACGAAGTAATTGGTAGACCTGGTTGCAGCAGTTTAAAATTCTGTCCGACCTTAAGCTCATGCTTGCTCATGTGATTCTCAAGGGAGGCAGCTGGATGTATTGGTGACAGCAACTCAGTCATCATAGCAGCTGATGGTTTATCCCTAATGGTGACCCATAAATAAAGCAGTAACCAATGGAGAGAATTGATTTCCAGAAGCGCTGAGGAGTGGTGGAGATTTATGCATGTCGGACTCCGCTGCAGTGCCGTATATCACTTTTTCTAATATGTTTTGCCCTTCATCTTTTTTTCCAGCCCATCACTCTGCCTCTGAATGTAACGCCCAGAACAGAGCGTTCCCTCTTCTTTCTTTTTTTAGATCATACCGTTTGCCAAATCTCTGTCTTTTTCCCTTTGATCTTGCTTTGTGCTCTGCTCACCTGGCCTGTAGCAGCTTTATTTTTCTCTCTGCTCTTGATCTCCCCGTCTCTCTTTCTCACACACCTTTTAGTTGTCCGAGGGAAATTGACTCGAACAGACTAGCCTCTAACTTTCTAGAATTTGCACATTTTGCTGATTTTCTGTTTGAGTGGCTTAGGCTACAGATCAGAGTAGTCTTAGAGTAGGGCTTCCTCCTTCAGGTTATGCATCTAGAATCGTGGTAAAAGTACTGTACGTCATTAGAAAGATCATATCACAGAAAAGACATGCCTAAATACTAAATAATAATTTCGAAATAAAATATTCTCATGAAACTCAAACGTTAGAGTTAGAGTTAGAATGAGATCCCATCATTTCCTGTAATCCAACCCTCTGTTTCAGTGACATAGTTAATCCAACTACAAAGGTACATATGGATAGGCTTGCTCCAGATTTGCAAATTGTATGGCAGATGTTCTCCCTGCTTGTCTGTGTGTCTGTGTGTGTGTGTGTGTGTGTGTGTGTGTGTGTGTGTGTGTGTGTGTGTGTGCGTGCCGGTCCATCCTGCGGTGGGGTATGCAGGTGCTTCAAGCAGCAGCAGCCATAACAGACCTGAGTTTATTAATGTTGTTCATTTCCTCTCGTCTGTACACCTCCAGTCGCCTGGCTGCTCGGCTCTCCAGTCCAACATTCCACACACTCCACTGGAATTAAGGGAGAGGCCTGCGGCAAGGCAGGGAAGGAGCTCAGGAATGTCTGTGTTATCACAGGGAGAGAGGATGGAGGGAGGTAGGGGACAGGAGGTTAGGCCAGAGGGCCCCGCGTTGTTAGGCTGACTTTAGTCAGGACTGCTGGAGTTGTAGGGGTTCCCCCTCAAAGCTTTGATCACTTCTCACAGCTCTGCCCATGGGCTCATATTGCCACAGAGGTGCATGCCTCTGGCCCAATCGGAACACATAGGAATCTAATTTTAGAGCTGGCGCTTTTTAAATCAATATCTCCACTCCTATCAGTGGCAGTGTCATGTAGATTATCTCACGGCCTTCACAGATGTCACACCAGGTTGGCTCTGCTCTCAGTCCACAATGTGAGCTGCTGAGGATCACCACACATTCACTCACTTGCATGCCGCTCGTGCATGCGGAGGGACACATACGCGGGCAAAAGCATCCCTCTGGGTCAAGCGTTGCTGGAGTCAGACTGCGTGCAGGCATATGCACGCATGTGTGGTGAGTGAACAAGTGCGACAGTTTGATAATGTATGACAAGCACAGAGCTGATCAAATGCCAGGTTTTGGAAGGTTAGCGTTAAGCAGAGTGGTTTTATGCTGCAGGCTTGATTTATTACCGTATTTGTTAGTGTTTGATGTTAATATGTTGAATTAATGCTGATCAGGTCTAAATGTTTGGTCCTCTGCAGAAAGATGAAAGGAGATGTTTTTTTAAGGTAGATATTTATTGCAAGGGTATTTCTTTTTGGTCGATCATTCTCTGCTCTGAACAAGTATTACAAAAGGGCCGTCAGTGTTCTGTATCTCTATAGTTTGAACTGTAACTTTAAATCAGTATGTCATTTTGTGTGCTGACTGATTTGCATCATCTTAAAATCATTGTATCTGTGTCGTGGGATTTGCTGATGGCAGTAATTTAGATATGGAGAAGAAAGTGTAGAGTTGGAACTTGTAAAAAGTTAAATTTTCAACTGACAATAATCTAAATTAAAAAAATGAACCTCATGGTTTCATGTTGGACTTTTGCCACTGTAATGTTAAATGTATTTTTCTTGTGATTCAAGAAAAATGCATTATTTAGCATAAATTAAAAAAACATATACATACTGTGTGTGTTTTTTTTTCTCACAGGCAGTTCAGTCCATTTGAACTTCCAATGAAGGGATTTCAGAGTGAAATCCATTTAATCTTGTCCATGCATAATGTCGTGTCGCCTATATATAAATACAAAGGGGATTATTTCCTTTTGTTACTATTCCTGTTGTAGATTTCAGACAAGGCTTACCACGTACCATGTCAATCTGAGACACCTGAATATGATATGCAGGCAGCAATCCTTTTCTTCAAAGTCAATTACCATACAGTGGGCTAAATGTGGCTGGATTTATGCGTAGGTTTAAGTGTAGGTGAAGATGAATGATTCTACGTCAGGTTTATACCTATCTTTCCCTCTCTGGGTCCTGCGCTAACTGTAGTGATTCAGAAACATTCTGGTTAAAAATACTGTCGTCCTGCAGAGTCCTAGTGTGTCATATGGTCTGACCTTCCCTCGGGACTGCTGCTCTTGCACATTACACACTGACTAACAGCATGACAACAGAGCTAATCACAGCCTTGTAGCTGTGGTCTGCATAATATTCCCTCTGATACACTGTGTAATTAAAGATATGCATGTTCCATTAGTTGCATACAGGGAATGGAAAGCAACGAGTCCAAATGCTTATTTAGGTGATATTTAATATTTGTTTTTGTCCCAGAAAAGCAAAGATCAAAGCAGTCTTAAATATTAATTAAAAAGGTCAAGAAGTATGTTCATATAGCTAACATGCACTGTTTATTTTTTAGAGCAAGTTTTAAATTTTACCAAATCTAGTTTTTCCAATTGTTTTTGGAAAAAAATGTGTATTTAATCTTCATAAGTGAAAAGTCGTCTAAAGAAATCAAAAAGTACTAATTTAAAGGCAACTGCAGCACATAACTAACAGTAATTCTTAGATGTGCGTCGTCTAACTAATTATTCTTAGTTAAAACATGAAAATGAAAGAATTAATATTGGTATTGCATACATTTATCTTTACTTTCCTAGCAGCTACTTGCTAGCTGCTGTGTGTACTCAGCTGCAGTAAACCAGCTTCTCATTAAGGTTTTTAACATTGCAACGATACCTGCAATCATATCCGAATATGCAAAGCTTCGTCAGCTTTGTCCTGTGTTGTTGACTTTGGCTCGGCTCAGCAGAGTATATCATATAAATGACAGCAGGACTACACTGCCTTGACTGCGAACAGTTAGTGCAGCGTTAAAGGTGTTTTTTCTTCAGTGTGTTCCCTGGTGTTGTTGTCACAGCAGTGTTGCTTCCATATGCTGTTTGCTATACATGTCAAATGGTTAGACCAGTGGCACTAGTTCAACTGAGGGGACCCCAGGTGATACAAAAGCTGTAGGCAAACAGAGGCAGATAACATCTCTACACAACACTCTGTTCCCTGTTGGTGGTACAGCAAAGGCAAATACAACATACCCACTCTGCATTCACATTTTTTTTCTCTGTTGTGTCAATCTTATTTCTTTTTTTTGCTGTTATTATGCATTTAATATACATAAAAAGATGAGGACAAGAGATATGCAGATGACATATAACTGACATTACAGCCGAATGTGAACACAGGATTTGCCTGTAGCACGGTTTGTCCCTCAGCCAACTGAGGACATCCTGTTTGCATTCATGTGTGATGCCAACATTATATGGTAATACCGGGAGTAAAAGATGAGTCATTAAAACTTCTGTTTGCCTATTATTTTGCTTTGTACTCTTCATGTCATACAACCTCTAGCTTTTCTGCTATTGTGTGGTCTGAACTCCATATATAGTAGCCTATTTTTATTCCAACACTTCTCTCTATAAGTGTAGAGATGATAGGAATACCTCAGTTTAGTCCTTAAAGAAAATCAAAAAATTCTATGGGTTTAAAGTAAGTAGTTTGGAAATACAGTAGTTATTAGAGTTATAGTAGACCTTTGAATATAGATCAATAAGAACGTATTTGCTGTTATATTGGTATCTGTATAGATACCAATTAGCCGCAGTATTGTTATTCCATTTTTTTAAACGTCAAATATCAATGTAAGTATCGCCCTCAAAAATCCAGTATTGGTCACGCTATGACAGTTAGAATCACTTTGCATCTTCTTATCTTCTCCATGCTGTCAGTTGGTAATTGTAATGTCCAAGTGTAGGTCATGAGAGGGGGAAACCTTCTTATATACAGTCTATAGGGAAAACTCATTATATCTCATACCATTTTTAGCACTTTGATAAAGCTCTCTGTATTTCTTTATGTTGACATTTGAAAAATAATCTGTTTGTATAATCTTTATGGCTGAAACTTTATGGCTGAAACGATTATACGATGGTTCCAGCTTCTCAATTGTAAGGATCTGCTGCTATTTTTTTGTCTTATGTTAAAGTGCACTGCATTTCTCTGGGATTCATATCGTTAATCAGACAGTTTCAAAGAAGGAAACTGCAATTGTGAGAGTTTATTTTAGTTTTAGTTTTAGTACTTCCTGCCATTAATATAATAAAATGATCGTCAAATGAATCAGTAACAAAAATAATCGTAAATTGCAGCCGTAACATTTTTGTACATATATTTCTCAACATACCTTTGTTACACCCTTTGTGGCAGTTTACAGCAAGCTAATTTACTTTGTTTACAAATCATAACCAAACCACCATGACCTCGGACTTTCCTGCCTCCTTGACATTTCCTCAATCAACCTTGTGTCCCCACCAGCTTTAGAATTAAACCTACACCATTGCATCTCTCTGCCCGCACACAGGAAAGGTCTGCATGTGCACATTCAGTGTCTCCTCACGTATGAGCTCACAGGAACTGTCTATAAACTGTAGAATAGGGCACTATTAATCCCTGCCCACCGCTCAGCTGAGTCCGGACCCAGCGCAGGCCCCACAGTGCCCACACTGAGAGAGGTGGCTTAGACTGGCTTTTAGGTCCGCTCCCTTTCTGCTGAGTTCATCAGGCTGGTCCTTTGAGCAGGGAGCCAGCCCACAGCCTTGTGTCTCTTTCTTTCTTTTCAGGCGACAAATGTGCTAAAACAGCACTCCGTAATCACTTGGCATTAGGGGCCGTTGTATTGGGCATTAGTGGTTCGAATTGACCAGTGGGACGTTATAAAAATGAGTCTGACAAGAGAACACCAAAGCTGATGAGTCTGGATCCTGGCACTGGACGGCTATAGGATTAGTCAGCTAACACACTGGCTGGGGCTTCTGCAGGGTCGGGTCCCATCGCATCTCATCACCACCAGGCTTGAAGCAGCCCCCGTGGCTGCCGTGTCTCCATCCGCTTCTCTGGCTGGCTGGCTGGCTCTGGTTCCCATCCTCCACCGCTTCTCCTTCCTTCGTTCTGCCAAAAAAACACAACATCACCTCCTCTTGTAGGGTTGTGTTTTCATGACAAGAGCATATGATGTCATACACTCAGGACAGGGTAGGTTAAGTTGCAGTGGAGGGGCCTAATTCAGTGGAGTTCAGAGAGGTGTTCATGCAGTGAAACACATCTGACACATGCATTTATCTACATATTTTCAACACAATTTCAGCTGCATACACTTTGTCTATCTACTGGAACTCACGCCGACTTGACGTGGTTTGATAAGGTGACTGAATACACCACCAGCTGTTCAGTTCTTATTGTCTTGGTCCACTGTATCACATTTAACCGTGCAAAAATCCAATTGAATATAGAGAGAGCACAAGAGGTGTTTTCACTGACTGACCCTGTGTGATACTGTCTGCCAATAACAGTTGCCTGTAATACATTTACCTCATTATCGCTGACCCGTTGAAGCACATTCACTGCACAGCAATAAACTACTGCTTTTGCTTTTGGAGTTAACATAATGGCATTTTACAGAATAACAGTTGCTTTGGTCTGACACTTTTCAGCCTGAGCTGTTCAACCTCCCTGTTTCTGTGAGAGCAGCTTCATACTGTTGGTATTTAGCGGTAACAGGCAGTACCATGGAAAGAGTCACTGATGCGGGGGGGGGGGACAACAGCTTTGTGATACAATATACTGTAGATTAGTTCACTCCCTCTTGCTGTTGTCTCTTCTACTCTCTGCTCCTCTCTTTGCCGACCTCTCTCATCTTCTTCATTTCATTCACCTTTCTTTCCTTTTCTTCAGCTTGTGTTTCACTTTCCCCTTACTCTTTCTGCCCTTCTTTTATGTCCTCTTATCGACTTCTACATTTTGAATAACTCATTCTTCTCCCATACTGGCACCTCTTTTCTCCTCCCTGTTCTTTCCTTTCTTTTATCTCCTTTGCTCCTCTCATCACATCTCTGCATCGTTTTCACATCACCGTGCTGTGGAAGATGTAGACTGTGCTTACCTACTGTTATTTTGTTGCTATTGATTTTTAAATCTACACCTTTGGGTTTTTAGACCTGCATCTAATCTGTTTAATACTATATAGGTGTTTTATCTATTTCATTGAGGTTTGAGATTAGGCTATATTCAAAAACCCTGCAGTCTAAATGGGATCTGCAAGGCCGTTTTCAGTTATCTCAACCAGAATTCCACACTGTATGACAAAGAAAAACGTTTATCACTTCATGAAAACTGATTGAGTCTGCTACTACGTTATACTCTGTATCTTCTCCTGTGATTACAAGGTCAACGTCAGCACAAAATGCACTGAGACCTCTTGTTCCTTTTTGGATATAATGGAGCTTTGTTTTGTAATGCTGTTGGTCTTCATCATCAACAGAGAAGATTGATGTGTCACACACATTGTATAATGCTAATAATATTAGTGTTGCCTAATCTTTATCTGAAACTGCAGAAAAACCTGGTTTAAACAGAGTGGATAGACATGCAAAAAAAAGAAGTGTTGCACCGTTTGTAAGATAGGGCCCTCTATTAGAGAGGGAAGTGAATCACTAGGTTTTATAATTGTATTAAGTTACTCTTTAGTTAAACAACGTGTGAGGACCCATCTTCGTTATTTCATCTCCAATCTTATGTGCTTGAGTTGTGCTGAAACAAAAAGAAATCATCTCACTGTCCTGCTTTCCGACTTAACTTTATACCTATTTACGTCCACAACTATGGATTACATAAATTATTCATGGTGATTTAAATGATATGCTTCAAGGTTTCATCAGCGAACGTGTATCGATTGTGTTTCTACACTGTTATTATTCATGTAGCCTAAGGTGTACTGTAGGGTATAGTACTGCAAGTGTTGCCAGACAGTTTAACTGCTGCTTTTATTACACCCTCTCTTAACCTCTCTGAGGTGCAACATTAACCTGCGGGAAGTAACAGTGCAGTTTATTTGCCGTGTGTTTCTATGTGGCTGGCTCATATGTGACTGATAATGTGTCTTTGCCATCGGTGTCTGTTTTGTTGTTTTAGTTGTTAAGCTGTGGCCGAGGCATTCTTTTTTGGGGTTATCCGTCCGTACATACGTACGTACGTCCATCCTGACCCACAGGATATCTCAGGAACACCTTGAGAGGATTTCTTTAAATTTGGCACAAACGTCCACCTGGACTCCAGGATGAACTGATTAGATTTGGTGGTCAAAGGTCACTGTGACCTCACAAAACATATTTCTGGCCATAATTATAGAATTCAAATGGTAATTACGACAATTTCACACAAATGTCTAATAGGATAAAATGATGAAGTGATGACATTTTGGACAGACATGGATGTAAACTGCAACATGATTGGTTGGCATACAACCGCAGGGCAGTAATTCTAGCTTTGAGACTCATTGATATCTTTAATTTAAATTCATGTCTGCCTAACTTATCCTCACTGTTTTTCCCACATTGCTGAACTGCTTACAGGTGAAGTAAGGCAACTCAGCAGGTTGAAAAAAATCCTACAGCATATTTGCTAAATATTTCCATGCACCCGCCTGTAACTTAATGGCACCTTGGTGTAATTGGAAGATAAAAATCACATATAGGTGCAGCCTGGGTGCAAGTTATTTAACACATCCCCGCAACAGATTCTCCCCTTTTCCTTACAGATAAAAATCCCTTATTTCTTTATTCCATTTTTTTTCCAATGAATGTCTGTCTGTTTTTTGTTATCAGTCTAAAAAAGTGTATCATTATCAAAAAAATGTATCATGTTTTACGTGAAAGTTTGGAGAACAGTCTGTACTGGCACAGCGCAGACACACTGTAACACATTTATCTTTGTAAACAAGTAGGAATGGGCAGTGCTAAAAGGCTGCTTGAAGTTACATTTGAATTCTGTGCTTTGCTATCACAACAATGAAGGGAAAATATATAATTGTTTTTCATGAAGTATTTACTGGTAAAAGACACACACATGCACTCACACACACACACACACACTAGATTAAACTAAGTGCCTAGTGGATTGTCCTTTGGGATTTGCGATATTTTTAATTTACAGTCTTATTCTGCAGCAAACAATGGGGTCGTCACGTGAATGGAAAGCATGACGTAATGGCTATTTTCTCCTCACCAGGTTTACACAGTATATTGACTGTTAGTGGGGGCAGGTCTCACACTACACAAAAAATAGATTTAACATTCAGTGCTCAGGCTGGTTCAACAGAGGAAATTACTAACTGCATTTTCTTTAATGAGAAATAATCACAGAAGTAGGAAAGGGGTGAATTTGAAGTAGACCTGGTGCTCTCTGTAACTCTCTGTGGGCCATTCCAAGCTACTTGAGATACCGCTGAGAAGCAGAGTGGAGTCAACCAGGTTCACTGCAGTCTCTATTCTCTGGCTAAAAAGGGCTCAGCAATCGTTGTCTGTTGAGGAGAGAACGAACAAGAGAGACGCAGAGAAAGAGGAAAATTAGAGATTTGTTTGGTTGGTTGATCACAGACTGCCTCTTGGAGTAAATGTCTTCAGAAGATTAAAAGTAGCCTTGTTCCCTATCAGTGACTGTAAACCCTCTATGGTAAAATTTGTATACTCCAAAAGCTCTTTTCTTCATCAAGAGAATTCAGTGGAATTAAATGAGCTCCAAATAACAGCGCTTCAGACTATTCTTACACACATTTCTGTGGCTACTGAATTATGGAAGAACAAAGCTGACATTTTTATATTTTCATGAAACATTTTGCAAAGCACTTCTTGCAGTGCTCCCCACTGCTGTATAGTTTGACATCCTTGAAGTTAATTGCAAGAGAAAAAATGGAGTAAGGCGAGACCTTAGACTTAGAGAATCGCCGATTTGGTAATAGCTCTACTGACATATCTCAACAACTGTTTGATGGGTTGCATCGTTCATCGTACTGTAAGCACACCAGTTCACAGCCGCACTGTGCAGAGACTTAAGCCTTGTTTTCTAAACCTCTTTTTTAATCCATCAATATGTTGACCATGCAGTGGTCGTCGCTTCACAAAGAGGCTGCTCAACAGCTCACCTGCATAGTGCGGCCGTAAACTGATGTGCTTGCTGTACGATGTAAGAGGGTGAGATTGATGACTCGCCTGTGCTGTGACTGGACATCGAAGAGAAGGACTTTAGAGGAAGATCAGGTCTAGGATGGAGTTATGATTATAAAGATATATGCGTAGACTGTGTGCATCTTTTGAAAAACCCTTTCTGCAGCAGTCAGAGAGTGTGTTTGTAGCTGATATTTAAGTTGATATGGGGAAAGTAAGATGCATGTTAAAGGCTTTAGATGGTATGGTATTGTTGGAATATTTTTTAGCCTCTCTATTTAGTGTTTATTGTGTATTTAATATAGTTTAATGTTGTTTAAAATATATGCTTTTATTTTATGGGTATTGTTTTACTGCTGTAATCGGGATATTACAGAAGGAAAATATTTCCCTGATTTCATGGTTGAATAATTTGAACCTTGAACCATGTCTGGAGTTTATTACATCCAGAAACCAGATTTGTGTTTATTGTTTAAGTCTGCACAAAAGCCTCAACAATATTGACCTGGAAGGTAGGGGGGTGAATTTGAGAGATGACTGCTAATCCTGTCATATGATACTAATCTGGTCAGAAACAGTTGGCCTCTTAAGCAGAGGTGGGTGGGATTTGTATACTGATCATTAGCGGGTTAAACCACAACCCTTTGTGACCTTTACTGAGATTACTTTTCTTTAAGTGAAAGTTTCTCAAAATAAAATCCAGGTGAAAAGTATATTTAAAGTATAAGTCTGATGACATTTTGTATTCTTCTTATTGTTAACACCAAAAATGTATTGATCCTCGTAAAAAGCCTGATATCACCCCTTCTTCTGAGCCATAGAGCTGAAGCACTAGTTTAGTTTAGTTTATTTGTAAATTGAGTTAATCTCATGGACACTGTTCTGCTGCTTGAGTCTTTAGGGCACCAAATTTGTTGCTGAAAATTTGATTTACTCCTATTTGAGCACATTTTGATAAAACTACAGTACCCAGCTGTTCAGAGAAACTACCTTAACCTGTTTGTATGTTTTTAATAAAAGTATACAGCATATTTGCCACCCTTTGTATTTGTTGACAGATTTACAGTATGTCTTGAGTAAGAGCAAATGGTTTTGATCTTTTCATGGGACAAGACAAAAAAAAAAGAATAACACCAGCCTTATCATTTAAACTGGTTATTTCACTACAAAGATCGACACAATTGTTTACCAATGCTTGCCTACTTAGAAAATATAATACTTCCAGATGAATGGCTTCTCAATGTAGCCATAGTTTGCCTGGTCTACCAAATGTGACAAGGATTGATTGAGAACTTCATGTCTCCAGAAGGTTTTTATTAGTATGTAGCAACAAAGAGGCTTTGTTGGACCTGCAGGGCAGCCCTGAGTCAACAGGGCAAAAGAGGGATCACACAGCGTCTCACAGACACCTAATTCAGGACAGATGCAAATAGGAAAACAACATCTGCCTCAGAACTTTCCCCAAATCAAAACCAATGGTTCACATCAAATGTCTCACATTCTTCTTTATTCGTCATTATGTAATTTTTGTGTTTGCTTACGTAAACGCCTCTATGCGCATCAACAGCCAGCTTTACATTTTTCGGGTGTGCACATTACGCTGTTTCACTCTACGTTAGCCTTTTTCGCTGCAGGAGAAGATGGGTTGAGTGAACCTTGTGATGCTCTCCAACCAAATGTAGGCCTGCATGTTTGCCTTTGTTTTCCATGTGCCTGCTCTTCCATGAGCGCACCTGAGCTTTGAAGCTGCCCGCTTCCCGAAAGAGCTGTCTCTCACTCTGTGCTAGTGTGTGTGTGTGTGTGTGTGTGTGTG